>NW_020226580.1:882602-1017808 GCF_003070985.1 Temnothorax curvispinosus | reverse complement strand
AGAGAGAGAGAGAGAGAGAGAGAGAGAGAGAGAGAGAGAGAGAGAGAATGTGGTGTTAAAAATATACTTAATTCTAATAGCAGCAGCAAATCTGCATATAATGAATAAACGATGGGTTAATTATGTTACTTTATCGTAAAAAATACTATACTTTAATTTAGTATTGGAAGAAAATTGATCGAACATTAAGAATTTAATCAGTAGACGTGAAGAAAACATTACAAGCAATTTAGTATGCAAATGTTAAATAAAAAATTGTAACGTAAAAAGATCATAGCAAAATATATTCCATAAAATGTAGGTGCAGTGCGCGAGCTAATAATTTCGAATTTTTATAATTATTATCTTGTTAAAATCGCTTTCTCTGTCGACATGCTAATTCATTCAGTTCAATAAAATTACACACTAAAAGCATATTTTAAAATTATTTAATGTTATATTAACATATGAAACATTAATAAGCCAAAAATTGCTTTTTGTCAATAATTAAGACAAGCCAGCATATTTCAAACAAAACTATGCTTTCAGCAAAACATAATGCAATTTCTTACGCAGGATTTCTACCGTGGCGTGTGAAAACTGGGTCATTTTCTTGTTTGCTGTACTTGCGTATAATTTATTGAGTATGCAACTACGTGCTTAGCGACCAAATATTTATAGTAGCCCTACATTGTAAGTATAATTTGCGAGATATATCCGATTCCGTGTCCTTAGTGAAGTAAAATATATTCCGTTCTACCTTCGATAGGGGTTTGCAATCCGAAGTGCCTCGAATAAATCATTTGTTTAAGCTTGCCTCGTACACTCGCATCATGCAATACACTCGTTGAAGAAGAATCGTAACATTAATTTCCAAGCCTTCCTTCCGAGAGCTGGATTTAGCCCGATACATTTGGTGCCCTGAATGATGCGTACGCTTGAGAGCTTCTTCGTGGCGCGGCGGTGGCTCGGCGCTATAAAATTATTATCGTGTATCACAGAAGGAAGCGTCTACATTATTGTATCCACCGCATTATGGCTTTCCTGTCGATAAATCTGGTATTAATATTTAGCACGTCGTAACAATGGTATTTCAGTTCGTGGGATATGTAGAAATACCAAAGATGTGTTTATGCTAAAACTGGTAGATGTGGTAAACCAAGATGAGATTGCCGCGGTGGATTCAACGTTATACATATTACACCCTGTAAAGTTCATCGAAATCTTGCATCTAAGAGAATGATGCGTGTAAGAAAAGATCTCAGAGCTGAAATATGATACGAAATTTGAAGAACAAATTCTTTTTTATTTTTATGTTGTGGTTCATATTTTTAAAAATAACTTGCAGTATTTCGTGATGCAGTCTTTATATCTGTATACTGTGCGGATGTTGAACACGAAACATTGATACCGTTCTGTAATATTGATTTTAATATATTAAATTTTAATCAGAGGATTGAATTGAAGACAATCAGAAATAATAGACGTGTGCATTTTTAACATGTTTTGAACATAACAAAGAATTGTATAACATTTTTTTTTTGCGCATTTAATTGGGCCTGTTATATAACAGGAGGCGAGTGTTATTTGAGTCCGCGCCATTTTGCACGTAATTTCGATGGATATATAAGAGCACTATGTGCCGAGGCGTATACAGTGCGGCCCATTTGTTACACACGACAAAAACAATGGCGCTATCACCATCGTCGCTTGAATAAATAATCACGCTTCCAGTTCTGCACAAATTCCACCACCGCGAAATTGAGTGGCTTCATTAATGAGTACCTAAACGAAACAATAGACTTTATCTCTATTGCCATATATAAAAGGACTTTCGGCTAGTTGCATTAAAAACTTCATCAAATTCTCGTTAACGAATGTTAAATTGATGATCCGTCGGTTTTTAACGATTCTGTAAAAAGAGAAGCCATTTTATTATCGTCCGTTTTAACAGGCATTGGTGAATAAAAGATGTGTATTTATTCCTGTCTTAATTAAAATTGATGAAAATAAATACCTCATAGCATTTAAAATGATATATAGCTATTAAAAAACGATTTTCGATACAAAGCACGAAGAAAATTTTAAACTTGACGTTACCTGTTATATGAGTCACACCTTACGAAGAAGCAATGTTATCCGTAATTATATCTTACACTGATGGTTCGCCTATAAAAATGCTATAAAAATCATTGACCCAATAAGAAGAGTTTAATCTTTCAGCATTAGTGCTTTTTGCGTTATAATAGCTAGATATTTTAGATTTGTCTGATCTGGCGCGTCTGATATCTTGATTTCGGCAACTATTTCCGTATGTGATGCGAGAATAGAATATATCATGCTTCTTTAACGAGCGAGCGCAGGAGATTCTACAAATTTTATTATATCGACTGATATTTCGATAGGATTTAGAATGTGATGCATTTTGCTTATTAATGCAAATTCAAGGATATGTAGAGTAATTTTTTTAGAGAAATATAAATTCTTCGAAAATACAAATAATACAACTAAAAATTATTTAATTAATATTAGCAATCACGTGCATTCTATAATTACAAGTGCACATAAGAGATTCTAAAGGAAAGATTACCTATTTTTTATAATTTTTTTTCCTCGTTGGCATAAATATCATAAGGTCAACAACGAAAACTTTACTTTTATGACTCTCGATAGAAGTTTCGACGAAGTATCTCAAAGTTCTACTCCATTGGCGGTTTCAGTTTCTTCGCACACTTGAAACATCCACGTTCCACTTGAACGCACCTGACTGTTCTTATCTTTTCATAAGGACCCTCCGAAAATCATCCATCGCAACTTTCGTATAGAAGTTCTCATCCTTAATACCAACGTATTAATAATCAATCTAAATTATCAATAATTCCAAATAAGATATAAACTATTTTTTATAAGAAATTAATAACTGAGTCTTATAAAGATGGCTAATTTAAATATAAAGTTCTGGATATTTATAAAAATGCATGTTATTTATATTTAAATTAGCTTATTACATATTACAAAATATCATTTTCAGCGGTATATTTTATTCAGAAATTTCGAGTTTTATTTCAACCAAATATTTGATTCGCACATTCTCTATCGGAATAAAAATATGGAAGCTAAAGTATAATAAAATACATATCAAAGTTATGTTCTTATTTTTGTCAATATTGTAATCTGTGAATATATTATAAAAATTTAAAAGAATCATAAAAATATCGAGGAACTTATATGTAACATTACTCATACCGCATTAATGTGTAAATATGGTATATGATAGTAAAAAATTTGGAAATTATATAAATATATTAAAGAAAGTTTGGCACTGTTTCGGTGTGTCTGAATCAAGAAAATCTACGTCGGAAGTGTAAAGATTTAAAATGTCGCTATTCGAGGTTGACTTGGCGTAAACTAAGCGGATCAACTGGCGAAGATGCCGGTATCAGGTTGCGTCATACTGCGTGGACCAAGTGGATTTCATGGTGCTTAATATTATTACGGATAATCCCGAAAGCTTAGGAATAAAGCTTCGAGACATTCGTGCCGTGTTGAAAATTTCGCTTAACAGGAAGAGGTTTGCAAAACGCATTCTCGCCCTATTCATCCCTCTGCACGACGTATCAGTAAAGACAAGTTGGCGAACGCGGCACACAAGACTGGACAGTTAGGATAAACCGTGTACGCTGACCTGACGTATGGTATAAAATGGACTTCCGCGTTGAATGACGTTTTAATGTACGTAAGTCGTATATCAAAGGAAAGGTAACGGCAAAGCGCTCGCAGAGATATCTTTCAGCGGGGGATTCCACCGGAAGCGTGAAATGAATAAACGTCTATATATTATTTTCGCAGTGTGAACAATACGCGTACGCCCTTTTCCGCACGAGCTATTCGATATTGCGGCGTGAATGGCGAAATGTCAATGTGCAATGTCAAGAATATATGACTCGCATATTTTCGCGATACTCGCGTGTATTCTTGTATTGCAGGAAATATGCGTTTTAATACATCGACTCTTTTTTTTTTTTTAGAAGAATGGCGCTTCTGAACTCGAATACTTATATTTCCGAAAACGAAACGATTCATATATAATTTTTCTATTTTTAAGTTACAAAGCACTGTTTTAATATTATTTCGTTAATAAGCCTCAATAACCAATATATATTCATTAAAGAAATTATAACTTATTGGCTTTAAGAGAAACGTTACTGATTTTGCTTCCTCATAAAGGAAGCTTTTTTTCAAATATCTAATACGATTGAATTGTTTAATTCAGAGTCACTATTTCCAACCGACGTTTAACTATTCAGATTTTGAAAATTAATTGTCGTGAGTCACTATTTCCAACGTCTGTTAATCTCTAATATAACTGACGCGGTTAATTTTCAAAATAGCCAATTTCTATTCGCTATTCTGAAAAATTAACCGTCGATTAGGAGGTTAACAGACATTGGAAAGAGTGATCCTTAATAGAGGATATTATATCGTGAACATAAATACGATAAAGTTCGGCTAGCGCAGCTATACTAGTCAAATTCATGAAATATGTGAAGTATTTAAAGTCAAGCGCGCTGTGTATGATCGATAGGGTGATACATTATCACACATCAGCGTTCAGTAAATTTGTATATTATACGTTAAGCTTGTCCGTGAAAAATATTCCGTGAATAATTATGTTATAATTATCGGGTCGTCGAAATATTTTTCGTCGAATATTTCGAAAAATTTTAAAAAATATAAGTGCATTGATTCTGTTTCACATCAAGACTTAAATGTACAAGTAATTAAATGCCAGAAAATTAGTTTTTGATCAATAATTTATATAATGTCCATCAGTTAATGTACAGAATTAATAGAAAAGAAACGTTTCTAAAAAAAGGAACGTTAATTTTTACCACTTGATTTACGAGCTTCGTTTGTTATCTCGCGTATAATGCAAATTGCATATATCATCGAGTATATATCACGTGCACAAGCTGCAGGTTGTTTTATGAGCGATATTTATCAAGTTCGATGATTTCTTCGATTTGTTTAATTGGCCGAACGTCGAGATTTCATCGAGTACCAGTACCGGCTATCGACGAGTGGCTCGACGGAAGTTTATGGAAACGGGAATGCTAATGAATGAGGTAAACGACGCGTAATTAAATTTTGGATATTACGCTCGCGCATTACGTACCATGTATGCAGTATGCACAGCATCGATCACTCTCAAACTTGTTTCTGCTTTGTGCGCTGGAATGCAAAATATGTTTTGGGATTCGACAGTTTTCACAATACGAGTGCAGCGCCGTGCACAAGTCAAACGCCGATTGTGCTCTTTGACAGACAAAAGAATCATCAACCAATGAATAGATCGTATGACGCATATATTTGTTCTTCATACAGTCGCCGATACACGCACCCTTCCCCCCACTCCCGTGCGTGCGATTGTTGCTCGGACTTGATGCTTTTAGCCGAAACGTACATGACGACAATGCACCGGCTGGCTGTAAAAATTTCGCCGTGCGGTTTCGTGGCTTCACGGCGTAGCGATCGATACAGTTATTGTTTCGGCACATTCCGAATAGTAAACTGATTTTAACGAAACTATATGTAACTTGCATTGGAAGCATTGTCTACGTTTCTGAATGGAAATGTCGACATTACGTAAAAGACACGAAATGCATACAAGGCACGAAAATTGATATGTATATTCATTCTACAGCTTGACGACTCGATAAAAAAAATTAATTGCAAAAAAAAGATAATGCGATTCGTATTGGAGATGTCATGCATGCACAAAGAGAGAGGTGTGTCTCTTCTTTTAATACTTTTATATATTCCCCTGTGTTATTTTTTTAATTAATTCTTAACCCACCGTTGGTTGGGCGTTTTATGCAGAAACTAAACGCCTATGGCCGCAATTTTTAAATTTAATTCTCTTTTATTACTTTTTAAATTAATTCTTAACTCTCACTGTTAATTGGGCCTTTTATGCAAAAACTTACGGCAATTTTTCAAATAAACCAACATTTCAGGAACAAAATTTTGTTTATAATATATAAAAGACAAACAAAGAAATCAATGATAAAAAATGAAGAATAAATGCAAATTTTATAATAAAAACTTGATCAATTTTAAGCTGTAACAATTTCGCAAGATAATTTAAATTGTATGCTTTCGGTCAACAAGGTATTAAGGCGAGAGAGAGAGAGAGAGAGAGAGAGAGAGAGAGAGAGAGAGAACCTTTCAAAAGAAAATAAATTATACATAAACTATCCGCTTATTAAAAAAAAAAAGATATTTAGTTATGTGATAAGAGGATTTTATGTAACTGTTTCGAGATTTCGCCTTATTTCAAGATACTCAACAATTCAAGCACATCCGTTACGAACGAACCTTCGTTTCTTCGGTAATTAATTAATCCGGCGTTGGCCGGGAAATAAATATTCGAGACTAACAAATTAAATTCGCCCGTTCCGAAAACGTTCGGAAAACGGTGCGCGATTCTTATAAGATCGAAAAGTTTAAGTTTCGCTCTCTTGCCTCTACCTCCTCGCTCCTTTGGTTTCCGCCAAGAAACGAGGATCTTCTAGATTCCCGACGCGTTTTTCAGTCACATCCATCCGATTAATCCTTGCCGGGCCGGCAGCGAGGGCGATGCTAAATCGCTTTAAATTGCTGCGAGTTACCTCGAGCGGCGGTTCCAACGATCTACTTTCCACCGCCTCATTCCCCACCCCCTGCATTCCATTCACCAGCAAGCCACCGTCTTATCGACCTTAAAAGCAACATCCATCCTAGTTATTATTCCGGGTCTACGCGAGAGAGCCCGCGGATTTAAAACGGCCGTCGCGCCAGTCTGCGCGCGACAAAGGAACAAAACGCGGCAACTACAGGAAGAGGGATCGGCGATTTTTATCGGCCGGCACTGAGACCGAGAGGGTTTACGCGGCAAATTGCGCCCATTCTCCGTTCGCTTTATTTCCACCGTTAAGATTTAACAGAGAAGTAAAGGAATTTCGAATTTAAATACTCCTTTGACTACGGTCGCATTTCAACGATTAAAGTGAAAGATTTTGCTACTCTCAAAATTCGTGATTTAATAATGTTCAAGATCGAGAAGCCGTAGAAACGTGACATTTTTGTTAATAAAAGATATATTCCACGATAAATTAATAAGAGAATATTTCGAAGGATCACTCTATGCATTCGACGTTTGATTTTGGAGACAAATAACGCGAATAAAACCAAGAAGGTATTTATTCAACGATATAGTATTTTATATTATTTCTCATTGTATTACGGTTAAAATTCGTTCGGTTTGGACTCGTCACCGGTGAGCGAACACAGTAGACTAGAGGGGTAGTGGCGCGCGCCACCTTGTTTGTTTTTTTGACTCGCGCGGTCGTCTTACGTATTAGCGCTCACTTCGCGGCAGTCGCGGGACTCGCGGGTCACTTTATGCCGCTCGCGTGCGTTCTCAGTTCTCACGGTCGGGCGTTTTACTCCGGCGTATCTCAGGCGTTACTGTAACAAGCGAGTGTCGATAGTGGTACGTCGGATGGCGGACGATCGTCGCGGAGTTGTAATCAAGTGCGATCGCGATCAATCTCTCGACATTCGCGGCTGTCGTGTCGCGTTGCGTCGTTGCCCGTCATTTCGTTGGCGTTGGGCCGGTCAGGCCGGTGCGCGGCGCGGCGCGGGCGTCCATGGAAGCAACTCGTGTCTGTAGTGTTGGTGACGCGCGCCTGTACGAGTGTAATTTCGCGTTATTCGCGCGTCTGGCGTCGACCATCGGATTGATCGGGGATTTCTCGAGTCCTCGCGTGCGTGGAAAACGGCTACTTTGAATTCGTCGCGGTCGCGAAGTCCCGGCAAGTGTCGGCAGCCGGTGGCGTCGCGCGAATTGGCGAGAATTGCGATACATGTAAACGCGTCTCGCGTCGCTCGCTCGTCGCGTCGCGTCGGGGTGATCCGCGTACAATAAACGTCGGGTGTGTGTCGCGCGGAATGACGTGTTCGTCAATCGTCGCGTCGCGTCGCGTCGCGTCGTGTTGATTAGCGTAAAGCGGGGATCGTAATTAGCCGTGTGATATCTCGGTCGGTCGCGCGAGTGTATGCCTGTGACGGTGCGGAGCAATCGGCGAGGTGGCGCATATAATGGCGACGCATCGGCTGGCGGGTAAGCTCCTTTTTGCTTCATCCACTCGTGCGAGATGCTAATTGCTCATTTAGACGAATATACGTGTTTTTATTAAAAATTCTTTCGAAGCGCGTGTGTTTTGAGTCATAAAATATCAGATTCACGCCCACCTCCCGTTTTTTCTTTACTTTTGTTGAAATGCAACGTTTGTAATGTATGTATATTTTTTTTTCTTTTTACAGACGTGCGGTATTCGGGAAGGCAACGGCAGCGCATCGGGGCCGGTGAGTGAATATACAATATTAATGTTTTGATTACGTAGATATGCATTAGTTTCTCCGCGATTTGTTAATATTTATATTTGTGAAAACATCACACGATTACACGTTATCACGCCGATTATTTCGTCGTTTACGCGACGTCGTGTTATTCACGGCAAAATTCCCGTGTGTACGACGATATTTTTGTAACCCACATTCGCAACGAAAGCCACGCGTGCGTGTGTGCATATGTGTGTGTGTGTGTGTGTCATATTTTGATATTATGTTCGCATTTATGTTTTGAAACTCCGTGTTCGCGCGTAGAAGTTTGCTTTAAGCACTGTTGCTTTAACTTCACCTGTAAGTTATGCGCATACGTGTAAATTTTCAAGATTTTTTTCCCCTCTGTGATTTATCTCTCGTAACGGTGTCTGGAATGTCTTGGACGATTTATGCAAGTTGTTCGTTAATTCGAGCACTCGCGTCGCGAACATACATGCAAATATATGGTAGAGACACTAAGTATCTTTTATTTTTATTTGAATCCTTACGATTTATATTAATTTGAGAATGGAAATAAAAATAAGAAAATATTTCACACATAATTACTTAAAAAATTTTGTTTGAAAGAAATATTAATTGCAGGATTTTGTTATATGCATATAGCATCAGGAATAGCTAATTTATTATTTCGATTCATTGATTGATTTCGCCCTCTCTTGTTTTTCAGTTTGATTTTTTTTTACAGAATTTAGTAGTAGTTGATTATCACGTAGTATTACGGCGGAAGGCAAATGCTGGAGTAATTAACGACATCGCGCACAAAACGCATTTAACGTTCCGCAATGTTTCCACACAGTGGATTACCAGGAACGCAAAAAGAAAAATAATTAAACGCGAGCTGTGCATGTCTGCTGCTTAGCATTTAAATGGTTCGTACGCGTTGCATGCATCGCGGTATTCAAATGTGGAATGCGAGTGTGGCTGTTTCGTTCAGTTCCCGTCGCGAATATTGAGAATTATGATGCGATAGTTCGTACATCCAATTCGTTCCCTTCTTTTTTTTTTTATGTGTTTCGTTAATTGCGCTTTTCTCTCGTCATAGAGAGAATTTATATCATCGGTTTATCACGTGCGATGAGGTACATCTAATATGCAACCGACGTATTCGGGTCCCTTAGGTTTACTAGCCGTTGCGGGATTGCGGGGCTAACATTAAGGTGGGTATCCACCAACTGCGCAAAATGTGTGCGAACGTTCGCAAATGTTTATCAACGATGAATTTTTTATGAAAACGTCAAGCACGCACGATCAAAAAATGTTTGCAAACGTTTGTTAAAAATGCTCTTTTGGTGGATACTTAACAGAATATACCAAGGAATATACGCACGCACGCACGCAATCAATACATTGCAAAGAGCCGCTTGCATCCAGTGCATTAACCATTTCGGTACCAAGGCTTTGATTATGCTGTAACTCATTACATCTGTTGGCGTCCGTCAGAAGCAGATCGCGTCGAACATTATCAGATACTAACAGTTATTACATCAGCGCGTTGCACATTTTGTCGTAATAACCATAACAAAACATAACGCAATATAATGTAGAAAATAAAATCACAATAATTATATCACTTTTATTTAAAAAATAAAAGAAGCGCGTAATTAGCTTCTAATTTTAGAACTCAGCTTAAAATTATGCTTTATATATTAATACGAAAATAAGTAAATAAATAAGTCAATTAAGATGTTGAGTGAACTATAATCTGCTAATACGTCTTTTTCGGAGTTTATAAAATCCTTTTAATATTCCATTAATTTCTACAGTTTGACATTTATTTTTGCTTTGCGAAGTAGACTTGCAATTTTTCGGGTAACTTTTCGGTGTTTTCTTAAAGCTAATGCTGCACTCTTGCATCGAAAACGACGCGGAAACACGCGTTCGCGTATGTAGAGGCATCGCGTATGATTCGAGCCGCTGTACAAAGTGGTCTTGTGCCAGCTGCTGCCGAGGAAAATACGCGCAGTAAATGTCGCGACGGGAATCCGGTAGAATCGAAATGCGCCTGCTGCCGCTACAGGACTTCGAACAAATAATGGTCGAGCTGATGGCTCGCCGGTTTCGATGCAGGAAATTTCAGCTGCAGCGTTATAAGCGGATTGTATGCTACTCTGCTGCACATCGAATGTGTGCACGCCGACTTGGGCTGGAGTAATTGTTTTAGAATGAAATTCTGTGATCTGTATATCCAACTATAATTGATGTTTTAATTTACAATTGGCGACGGGGAAGTGTTTAGTAATCTTATAAGGTAGAATATCAATTCTGTAGGATAAGGGAATAACTATCGATTATGTTTTTCACAGTATATTTGCTTTACAAGTATATAGTTGAAATAGATTCTGTGACTTCTTTGTCGAGCAATTTTTCTGTCTATCAAATGTGTAAAAGCAAAGCGAACACTCGACTGCAGATTCCTTGACGATAATTCAATAATACGTTGCTGACAAGGTAGGTAATTAATGACTATTAGCGATTATGTACACAGAACGAACATTCAAGACTAATTTCGTGCCAGTAGAACGCAACGTTTATTGATTGTAAACATTGACCTATAATTATGCACCGCAGATGTGCCGCGCGTTAATGCATGTTTTCGTGTCCGATATAAGACAGGCATTTATTGATTCTCGATCGACGATCAGATGTCATCGCCGCGCATTTCACGTCGTGTTATGAAAAACAATATTGGGCGTAGGGGTAGAGCACGGTGCCTACAAAGCGCACGAGATTGCAAATTTCAGCCACTTTCGCAAATACGTTTCCGATGTACTCGTACTCGTATGTTTGCGCACGTGAATGTTTATTCTGTAGAAAGACTATAACGAGCTAGCTCAGAAAAAATACGAGTACCTTCGAATTTTCCGAGAGTTTAATATCATCCGTGCCGACATAAACATCGCATGACCACGAAAATACTCTGGAAATTGACGAACAATGCGTACTTGTCAATGGCGGACCAATGCGTGTTCTTTTCTACTTGTTATAATCTTCGTGTTATAGGTTTTCTTAAAATAGCAGCAAACTGTTATTTTAAGAATTCAAGAATTTTCTTAGCAAAAAGCTAGTTCAGTAGGTGCTAAAATGCAATTATATAAATTATTTTATTTTGTATTTCATAAATTATAAATTATTTTATTATTTATTTAAGATTATTTTTATTAAATAAGTATAAAGTTCATAAAGCAATCGAGATATTTTCTAATTCCATTAATGTACGAAAGTAAAATTTTTGTTGATTATCAAACTGTATGAATTTCATCAAAAAAGCGTTCCAAAATGTTGCTGACAATGTTGAAAATCTATACTACCATAGCATACGTAACGTGAATTAGATTTTTGGTATTATTGGTACATTTGGAACGCAAACCTATATAATTGGTTCGTTTATTGTCGCTTGGGGCATAATCTGTGCATGAAGGAGATCCTATTGCATCTTGGGGGAACTGCGTGTGTTGCATTGATGATGTCAGTTTGCTAGACATAGCAGCAAGATAATGGCATGCAAGTCCGGATTAATGCGTATCCGTCTCTGTGACATTATCAGAATTATCGTCATTATATTGCTTAGCTCGTAAAATTATGACACGCACGTTTCCGGCGTCACATCCGTACTGCAATTTCGAGAGAACAATTTTAAGGGGTTATATATTGATCTCTGAATATACAATTAATATAGGAAATTATTAATATTTAATATAAATTGTAGAATAATGTTCAATATACAATAGTATTATTGAAAATATTTCGACAAATATTTATTATATTTTGATATATTTTACATGCGTTCTCTAAATTGAGATTCAGTTTTACGTAAAAGTATTGCTGAAGATAAACAGTTTTAGTTTCTAGATTTGTGATTGATCAGTTTACCACAAATCTGCATTCAGGATGATGTAAAACTACATATATACTCTTTTAAATATTATTCATAGTAACCGTAGTTTAAATAATAGAGCATGATCGATCTTGGAAAGAAGCTTTTTGTGAACGTTGTGAGTCCGAAAAAGGACGAGCGCACATCAATTTTCCGACCTAAATGAAATAAGAAATTGATGGATGATGAAAACGCCCATGTTCAATTGGCGCTAGGATTCGCCAGATAAATTCTTTTCGCCTCTAGAAAGTTCACCATTTTTATGCTTTCATTTTTGTTGCAAATTTAATTACAATAATGGTGAGAATGAATTATGATATGAATTGTGATGATTCTAACGTATGTGATAATAACTAAACATAAATCAATTTCTTTATTTTCTTTTACTCTTATGTGAATAAATTACAAAATTTATTTAATATATTTTTTATTATGTTTTTATAGTTAATCATTTAATTCTATATCGCATGAAATTGACTTAAGTACTCAAAAATTTCGGAAAGATTTTCGAAGTTACTACAATGAATGAAACATTTAAATCTTCCGATCAAAAAGGACCAAGTTTGAGAAAGTTCTTTGACCATTTTACTATAATTAGAAAGTATTTTCACGTAATTTCGCTTCATCTCTAACTTTTTGTGACATCCGGATTTTGACTCGTTTCCTTCGTATTTTCTCACTAATTAAATTATTCGACTGTAACATTCCAATCCATCTTCTCACGCATATAATCATAATTACTGATTGAAGTTCCGACGAAGATTTTGATTTGACGATTCGGCGACGCTCGGGATGTTTTCAGCTGGAATTCGCCGTCCCGTCGAAGTAGTTATCGCGTGTGACGAGAGTATCTCTTATAAGTTTCATCGGCTCTTCAATGAGACGAGGAGAAAGGGGAAGTTGGGCGGACGAGGACTCTCTTCAATGCGAACTGCTTTCTTGTTCTGCGCGCGCGTATAGCCGTGTCTCCGGCACGAGCGAGCTCGTCGCTCTAACGAAACGTACATAATGCACCAACTCGGCTCGTCTTTGCGAACAGGTTAAGCCGGTTCATGCGGTGCGCTTAAAGGAAGGATGAAGGGAATGAGTTACGAGTGACACCCGGAAAATATGACGGTCCTCGCGAACCAGACTTCGGGTAACTTTCCCTCGTCGTCGAGCGCTAACCAGATTGCGCCGCAGTAGCGAACTATGCCGAGAGAAGATGGAATGGCAGGCGCAAGCACTGCGGTGCGACTTGATTATTATTTCGGAAGTGTCGTATCGTCCGTAGGGTGCGCACGTCTTCATTCGCCTTTACACGAGATTTTCGTGACGTGAAAGATACTTGTAACCAACTACGAGCAATATATACTTTCGTGTATTAAGCGACGATAGAATATATGATTTGTGTATATTCGCTCCAAAGGAAGATAATTTCTATTTTAGTGTAATTCTTGTTAATTCATTTCTCATCGATATTATCTTAAATGTCTCAGAAATAATTTAATAATTTTATCCGCGTTTAAATCTACGTTTATTTGAAAATGGTTTTAAAGACCATTTTGGACGTTCAGCTCTTAGCTAAGTTGAATTTTTTCTTATAAAAATTTCCCCCGAGATGGTAGTCCACAGCGAGTTCTACTTGCACCCAAGATAGGTAGCTACCCAAAATTTATTTTATGTAGGTATTTTAAGCTTGATTTATTCCACAGTGTTTAATTGTGTAGTCATTTCCTTGTACTGAGTTATGGATAATTTCCATTAACAAATTACATAGTAACGACTAGTACATTAGTAAAGAACTAGATATAAAACGTTTCCTCGTGTATATTTGCATTCTAATTCTCTAAAAGCTCTAAAAAAAAAAGAAAAATTTTGATTTTTTTTTAGAAGTTCATGCAGTTTTTATATTAATGCAATTTTAATGTAGCACAAATCGTGCTTTCAACAAGCGAAAATATCGGCAGCAGAAAGTTTTATATTAAGTATAAATATTAATGGCCAGTAACTGAGATCCATCGAATTTTCTCTCTCATAAATTTTTGAATATGTGTATATATACTACTCTTCTCTCAAATATTTCAACATTTTAAACGGAACAGTTTTTTCACAAAGGTAGCAAACGGTGAGATGGGAAAGTTCATGAATGCATAATACACGATGTCATGGGTCACTGAACTGAATGTCGACGTATGTGAATCGACACGAACTGCGGATCGTGTGAACGACCGTTAATCCTTCGAGGATCGATCGATGACAAGTGGAAGTGACTTAACACTCGAAATCATCACCTCGTTCTCGTAGTACGTTCTCATTTCGAACGGCAAATCTTCTCGTTTCGCAATTTCGCGAAAGTGGAAGCAATGCACTAAGCATTTCCTGTATTTAGAGAGTGCTCTTAATAGAACGCGCGCGGCCATTAGTTCGTAATTTATCGAAATAATGTGTAGCAATTGACGTTCGATGATAATGCCGTTCAAAGAAAATGCAGCAATATATGTGATTATATTTTCAGAATTTATTGAATAAATGGAGATTATTAGAATATAAAATATAATATAAAATAAAAGACATATTAGTAAAAAATGATATTGGGTAAAATCAAGAAAGTAAATTTAAAATAACGTTACAATAATAAATATAAAAATACGTGAAAGAACTCGCAAACGCGAATAATTATTTTTTAATTATTTGTGGTTTGATTCTTTACAAAAGAAAATAATTATCGTATACAAATGTAATTTATATATTAACGTGTCGCATTACTGATGTGTAAGCCAATTATCGTTAAGCTGCAAAAGAACAGTGATACACCTAAGAAATTGCAAATGGAAGGAAATAATACCATTATTTGTTGCGTCGTTATTGTGGCTGAAATAACAAACATTGGAATTCATCGCGGTTAACGATTGCTAAAACGGGGCGACGGCGCGGCGTGAGCCACGCGGAAAGTAGAGTGATTCATAGAGGTGTAATATATGAACTTTATGTACTGGAAGCTGCCGCGGATTACAAATTGCATGACATTAGTTGGAGGATTTATGCATTTCGAAGCTGAGAAAAGGGAGGCAGAAGGGGCAAAACTTCCCGTTTAATGTGCCGTCGCGCTAGTTATAAGTCGAACGCAGGTAAAGGGAAAATTTCTCGCCATAGATTGCGACCCGCGTTATTACAACGCGAGAGAAGACGGACGCCTTTGCATAACATTGTCGTAATTAACTTCCTGATTGCCCGGTCGCCTCAACTCCAAAGGGGTCGCCTCCATTCGTACGCTAGTATAGTTTACTCTTCTCGAGGAAGCCAGCCCGCATTAATTTACCTTACCGTAGATATCGAGGAGTTCCGAAAGCCATGGTCTCGAACAGCCTTTTCACTAGTAGAATTCAAGACAATCGTGATATTGAGTTAGATGTAACGCCGCGATATTTTTCAATAGTAACAATTAGTAATAATTTTTTCCTACAAATGTTATCTATATATATATAATAAATAAATAGTTAAATCTATAAATATCTTTTAAATAAATAGCTATAGTTATCGCTTGTAATGATTTTTGTTTAACTGTTGAAAAATACATCAGATCGAACACCACGTTTATGCTGAATTATTTTATCGTAATTTACTGATAGATTGCACGACCAAATAAATGGAACATATCGGATTGCGTTTGCCAACAAGGGCAGCAAAATGATAATTTATCGTTCGATTTTTGGACGTTTTTCGCATAATCGTCGCGCGAAAATTTATTACGGCGCGCGATAAGACGATAGAAATATAGTGCCGCAAAATTGCTGCCATCCGTGTTAAAAGCTTCGCTTCTGTGTATCTCGCAACGCGAATGAGTATTCTCGATATCACCAATATCGGGAATAAAAGCGTTTGTATTGAAATTGTTCTGTAAATGATTAAAAACGATATGCCCCGACATGCACTGCATTTTATGAAATATATATCTGATATATACATATTGTACTATTGCATTTTTTTATTGAAAAAGATTGTTAGATGTCAATATTGAGAGTGTATAATTGATATGGTGAAATATAATACTAAATGTAAAATTAAATTGATATCATAAGTTTACTATTTTTCTTTAAATTATAAATAATATTTTAATTATATAACAAAGATTTAGGATTTATGCTAAATCTTTGCTTATATAAAGATAAATAATGATTTAAACGATATTTGCAACGTAATATTTTCTTATTTGAGATCTATTTTATAGATAAGCACATTTATAAATATATAACTTTAATTCATGTTAGTCGCGGTTACGCGAACTGTGAAACTGCATCAAAGGCGATTTTACGAAATTTGGTTAAGCCCCATGAATCGATGCCTCTCGTTCGCCTATATATGCATCTTCCGCCTTTGTAACCGTGTGGGAAGAGTGCCAGATAACCTTTTCGGAAGCATCGGGAGACCGATGAAAAATGTATGCCGCTGTTCACACTCTGATGCATCGCTCGCCGCAATGACTCCTAAATTTGGGTTAAAACGCGTATTAAATCCTGTTTTCTTACATTTATATATAAAAAATAAGTTACTTTAATCCTCTTTTAATTTTAATCTTGACTTACTCAACTTTATTAATTGCTTAGCATCTATTGATGAAAATTCTAGATAAAAATTCTTTGAATTTTATTACTTTAATTTTTAACTAACTATATAAATTCAACCAAAATTTATTAAAGTATATAATACTTCTTGTGCCTTTATAAAATATTAGTCATATCACGGAGCACGCAATTGTAACATAGGAGATATATTGCTCGATCAACGATGATATTTCTGTTAATGAGATACAGATCAGTTACATCGTTACGTTTTAGCGTTAAATACAATCTGTGTGAATATGGATTTTATTTAGTGTTAAATACAATCTAATTTTTAATTATAAATTTTATTATATTAATTTCTAATTACAAATTTAAGCAGAATTTGTTTGTCGGATATCTCTTGTATCTTTATAGGGTATTAATCATGTCATGGAACATGCACCTGTGTAACATGTATTTGCGTATAGGAGATACTGCTCAACCAACAACGATGGTTCTATTAACGAGATAGACCAGTTACATCGCTACGTATTTAGCGCTAAATACAATCTGTGCGAATATGAGTTTTGTTTATCTGAAATGAAAATCGCATTCAATTTAAACACGAGATGAAAATCAAACAATCGCATTTGGATACAAGTGTGCAGTGCACATATGAGTATAGTGTTTCGCAAATAGACTCGACATGCTTCAAATTGCGGAGTATATGCAACGTGTTCTCTTGATTCAAACTATCTCATTTATTCAACTGTAATCCCGCCAGAGAGAGATTACTTAAATTCACATTTCAATGCGTTTATAACCGCGTTTAACGTTGTAAACGCCGTCGACTTGATATAGATGCGTATATAATTTAAATGCGCGCCAGGTTTCTTGAACGTCCGCGAAAACGTATATACAGTAATCTTACGTCCAGTTCTTTCCGCACAATTTGCATTTATGGTCTGAATGTGTACACGGTCCCGCAATTTGCATTTCCGCAGATCGTTAAGCTCGCGAAATCTCGTCGCTCTTGCGTCTCGTCCTATCGTTACCGCGCGGCCGATTTCGCTTTTTGGCCGGACCACGCGGAGATTTTAATTGGCGCAGGATAGTAGCGTGGAATTCGTCGGGAATTTGGCTGATAGTAAGCGGATTTATGTTCTCGCTTGAACACACAGATCCATCTTTAAGCGCGGCATTTATGCAAATTTCCAGCGCATTTTCTAGATATTGTTGAAGAATCATGAAGTTGTTGCCTATAATACGAAAATGGCCCGGTCGCTTGCGGATTGAGTTGCAGAATATATTAATCAAATAATACATTAAAAAGTATCGTATCGTGTGAGTTTGTTGGAAACTTTGCAGAACCGCGTTTTCATTTCGCAAATTCGTTGCCGCGATCCATCGTCTATTCTCTTTATAAGCTCCGAGAAACTCGCAAATGGAATTATGATGCTCGTTGAACGTAAATTCATTTTCTTATCGAAACCAGCGATCGAAATTTCGCGTGCGGACGTTTTTGCGCCGGGGATGATTGCTGCTGGCTCGCGTGCGAAACGCGCCAGTATATGATATTCTCGCCAGATCATAAGTATTGCGTTGGCACGTTCGACGATAAAACACATTACGAAAACACTGGGTGGACTGGTATAAAACAGAGAATAGAATACATTTTGTTCGTCGAAAAAATGAGGAATGCATAGCAGCGCATACCATGCGTGTCTGCTCTGCATTCACAAATAGTGGGTGCAAGAAATGTAATGGGGATATAATTGCATTAAAGGAAAATTGAATATATTGACTGTCACGCGAAATTCATTCCGCCAATTGAAATGGTCTTGTCGGATTTTTGGGAGATAATTGATTTTGTCTCGTTAAATTGATAGACGATAATATCTTTTGTTTGGAGAGACCTACAATTTTAATAACGGTCATACGTATTGAATTTATAGTAGCGTTTGATTATATAAATTTTTTAAATATTGTTAGATTTTTCGCCTTGCTACCGGCGTTTTGGCTCTCATTTGCCTATATTGTAATTGTTTATTGTTGCGAGAGCTTTAACCTTTTATTATAGTAGCGTATATGCAGTTTTATAACTTTTTCTTTATTTAATATTTAATTGTGTCTTGCTATATTAAATAATTCCTTGTCTATATTACAGTTACGACGTGAATAGCACACGATTGGTTTAATTATAGATGTGATAATTAAATTAAGTTAGAAAGCTAATAATAATCAATAACAATTAATAAATCCAGATTACGAACACAACACGTTGCAGCTTTGAGAGTGATTTCCTTTTTACGCGAAACTAAAAACGTCAGTAAGGCCGTCAGAAAAAGCGAGAAAAAGTGATAATAGGATTTTCTTCGACGATACTAGAACTCGCTCGCAGCCTCTCGGAAGCTTCAAAGACTTCGCGAACGTTTTCTGCATCTAAACTATGAAGTTGATCGAGAAATTTTTCGCATGGGACGGTCCTATAACACGAGTCCATAATTAAGAACTATAATCAGACAGGTAACGACAATTCGCATTACATGTAAGTTAATCAGATGCACTTGCGACGTTGCTATAGCTGTTTGTTAATTAGTGTCGTAAAGCGGGATAGTCTGGCATTATTCCGGCAGAAACCGGTAACGAAACTTCGCTTATTCTCCCCTAAGATGGTAAACGCGTCGCGTAGCTCGCTCCGGAAATCACGTTTTGCATTAGCACGCACCTGTTTAATTATCCTATGTTTGTGGCGCACCTGACACCAGCTTTTTTCGCTTTTTAGGAAACTAAATAATGCGTTGTTGAAACAAGCATATATCAAATTTTTTTAATGAATGGATATTGAACAAATCAATTTTTTTTATCAAATTTTGAATTTTTTACGAAATAAATAGGCTGATACTTTAATTGGAGATAAATTAATTGGTAACTTGATCTCTGTATAATTTTCAATATGTTAGTTGCGAAGAAAGTGATATTAGATCTATCTCAAGTTCCAATACGGTTTAATTTCCGCCATGGATGAGATAATTAAACGGTAAATGATGCCGATATGCATGCATTTATGCCGTTTACGGGCTACTCATCACCGGACGTATGTTATAGACGGCACGTCGAATATTATAGCCGGCATTCGTATTGCGATCGGGTACGTATTCTATGTACGTCATGTGCGAAAGCCGAAGGGACAAATAAAATTTGCCGAATCGATATCGGTGGTAATAAGTGCCGCGTGAACGACCCGTTAATAATTTGTGCTCGGTTCCGGTAATTAGCAGTGCGGCCCGCGAACGGCAGTATTATTTTCCCCCTCGTTCGCACGATGACCACACACTTTCTCGCTAAATCGGCCGCTGAAATTCAATTATCGCAGAGGGATCCGAGAGAGTAAAGCGTTCGCCGCGATGCGACGCGGAATTCTCCGGAGAAGAGAACGAAGCGAAACGTGGAAAAATTTAATAGACGGCGTCCGCGTATGGCGTTCCTAGGAAAACGCCAAGAGCTTGAATTCTCGTGATGTGGTAGAACGATGAAATGTTCGTAAAAAGCGGTGCGCCGCGTACGCTTTGCGCATGAAAAGAGGAAGAAGTCTCGGCTGCAGGGCAGTGGTTTTGTCGGAAAATATATCGATTACACACCACTTTTCTGTGTGAGGCATTATTGTATCATTAGTAACTTTATTTATGAAAATGTTAAAAAATATATTGAAAATATTTAGAACTCTTTACGAAAGTGTAAATAAATTTCAATTTTTGTAAAATGCAGAATAATTAAGGGTAAATTTTTTTACCATGTAAATTTTAATAAGCCACACAATATATGTAAAAAAATATATAAGGTCAATATTCAACAAATATTGGATGTGCTAGCCTATCGGTTTCGTTGTAATTAATTTGACTCGTTGCGTGTAATTAAAGGTTGGCGTGAGATAAAATTTGATCGACCAGAAATTGTAAATGGAACGAAATAGCCCACAAAATGCACTGAGGGCGTGAATATTTTATCTACATGTATTCGCGATATAATATGAGTGATTACTCATTTACACGTGACGCGTTTTAATTAAGGTTTCGTCGGCATTAATTGCAAATGCAGGATTATGTCACGTTCCTATCTATACATTTACTGCAGCAATTGCACGCATAAACGAATCACATTACGCATCCTTTCACGACTTCAGCCGTAAGATATTGGGCATTAAAAAGTTGCAAATGCATACCGCCAGCCACGAGAATTATATCGCTGTTTGTTACTTCTTGTATGCTCGGTATATATATCTTGCTCTCCGCGTAATAACAGTGGCGTGGCGGTGGCAAAGGAGATTTAGTGAATCGTAAGTGAAAGAGACGAGAAAAGGATAAACAGCGAGAAATACTCTCTAAGCTAGCTGACGTGGTTATTATCTCGACTTGCGGTTTTCATCTTGAAAAATATCATATCTAAACCCTGACAGAAACAAGAGCAAGCTGCAAGATCTTCAATTATAATTATCTTCAATTTTCACAAAACTAGTCAGTATTTTTGTGTTCGTGAATTTTATAGATTCGCTTATATAGTTTTTTGTGTAATTTTGGTAACAATTGTGGATATAATATTTGATCTATATTTTCAATCTGGTATTTCAAATAATGAAAATATATTTTTGTTGATTTCGTTGATTCGTCTAAGTTAAGTCAATTTAAGTGAGTTATTTTTGTCTGATAATTTGCATTACATTGATTGATTTTGACGCTATTTTGGATCTATATATAGTTGATGATGTAATTAAATTTCAATCCTCAATTACTGGGATAATAGGCTTTGCGAAGTTAAGTACTTAAGTGATGCTGTGACCGTTGGCAGTAAATGGAAGATATTGTTACCTACAGACACTCCCATCCGACTTTCGATCTGAATATTTTAATAATATATTTTGGATATAATTTAATATGTATCGAATTAAAATTACACAATTAATAATTCTTATGATATTTAATACACGTAAAGACTATTACATGTAAATTAAAAACGAAAAGTAAGATATAACATTTATCTCTAATAGCTTCACCATTCTAATAATTTTATCCTAATGTCGCACAATCACGCCCTGCGGCAATTAAACTGATACAGTCGCTTTATACGTACTCTATATACCTATACGTGTTTTGAACTTTCATGATATGAATGTACATTGGCGCGAACCACCCGAATTACATCGCTGTACTCGCCAATTTTCATTTCCATGGATAAATAAGGCTCCTGCGTTTCCCCGTGGGCATTATTTCGGATTACATTCCCGTGGGTCGTAGCACCAAATTTGCTTTGCTCGGTTTTTTCAGAAGTGCTCACTTCGCAATCGCTTTTAATTCGTTTGGTGGTTTGGCCAGCGCCGTGAACAATGGAACAATGGAAAAGACTATTTATATATAGAATTTTATTCGTCGATTTAACTTTGTCAGCCTCAATTTTACTTATCTATATAAATCACCAGATTGCACGATTTATTGATAGTTTGCTGTTACTTTCCAAGGTTAACAATTATTTCGATTACTTTAAACGTTTCTTTGAAATCCCAATCAAATTATGGTATCACGATATTTAACCTCACCTTTGATTTTATTTTTGTATTCTTACTCATAAACTCGAAAAAATTGAGCATTTGTTGCTCGATCAACTTATTAATATTGTAATAGTATAAAAAGACTTTTGTCGCAGTATAAATTTTTGTATAGTTTTTGCATAAATTAGAAGAGATTTTCTTTTTTAATTACACCGCGATGGGTTCTGAAATCTCTCCAAGTTTCACGGTATCACAAAACTTGGTCGAGACTTTGCTAAGTTTCTCTTTGAAACTCCCAACGCCGTGCCGGATCACGTCGGTCACGATTGTTCCTGGCGTTTCATCTTGGGGGATTTCAACGTATCCGCTTTAAGATGGACAAACTTATATTTGTCGCTTACTAGCCGACCTGGTATATGTAGAATGAGGTTTCAGTAGAAACGTCCGCGTTTCCCGTTCCGTTCAGAAACCTATGGCCGTTTGTGGATTTGTGCACAAATAAAACAAAAATCTTCGTAAAAAGGAATGAAAAGTCTGCCAAAATGTTCGTTGGATAAAATTGAAACAGGAAATATCTACATGTTATAGTTCATAGAACATATCGCGGTAAAAAGAGCTAACCCGAAAATGGCTGTTGGTATACATACATTTCTATACTGTTCCAGCTGAATTCAAAATAGCGGTCAAAGCGAGTTTTTAGTTGAAAGTGTGGTAGATTAAATCTTCTCTAGATTTCAGACTTTTAGATTAAATATTTTTTTAAGTCTGGTTAATACTAAACTTTGAAAAAAATTGATGTGCGTGACAAATAAAGTTTTTGTATTTTAGGAACTTTTTTCAATAATCTGCCAGAATTTATATCCATTAATGTACACTTTATAAAAATATTTCAATAAAAAAATATAGCGCTTACATTGGTGAAAAACATCAGAGCAACATTTCTCATCTGAAAGTACATGGAATACGATCTCGGAAATCACGATTTTCTGTCTATTTCGAAAATCTGACAAAGCATGTACGGTTTAAGATCTCCCTGGGCGAAACGCAATACTCCGGGATACTTACATCGCGGCTTTCCCATGGCGGCTTTATCGTCCGTTTTGCTTTCGAGGCGTTGCTCCGAGTCTCATGAAGTGCCTCACTACACTCCAACGTTTTTCGGCTAATAAGATTTCAAGACGTACGTCGTGCGTCGTCTAAACGAGCGTAATCCCTCATCCTATGCACGTACGCGATATCGCTTGTGGGGGATTTCGGAGCACGTATCTGAACGTATTTTTGCTTCATTTTTTTACGTTGCCAGACATCTTTTATATTTAATAAGGCGCTCTTATTTCTTTTCTAAAATGTTTACATACTTAATCGATAAGAATATATATTTCGGCAAAAGGCTTAATGCAATCTTTCTATATGAAGGAAGTTGTAGATTCATGATTAACAGATTTTTATTAACAATATTAGTTTCTAAATAATTAGCTTTAGATAACGCAAATTTAAAAAGGTATTTTTATTATAAAATTGAAGAAGATATATCAGCTTTATCATAAAATTTTTCTGTACTGCTATATTTATTATAGCAGTACACAAAATTTATTATTTGTTTGTCAGTGACATTAAAATATATTGTTTCCGGTCATAAATATCAATCTGCTTTAACCAAATATGGCTTGTGCGCAGAAATCATGCTAGCTAAAAATAATTTTACTGCAAAAAACTTCTCACAATAACGATCACTTACGTAGAATATGAAAATCTAATGGCGGTAATAATAGCGGCACCTATTACGCTTTTGCATACGTTGTAATAAGGGAAATTTGTTGCGACGTTGGTTTTATGGGAGAATAGCCCGGCGCAAAATGTGTGCTTACGTATTTTCGCGGAGAATCATGCTACTCTACAATAGCAATGCGGTTGAGAGATGTGCTAGTCCTGTGAAAAGACATTTTGTATGTGGAAAAAATGATGCATAGGGGGAGGAGCTCATGGCTGTTAATAAATAAAAAAATACGTCTTTAAAATACGTTTTAAAAAAATGCGTCACATAAATTTTTCTCACCTTGAATAATTTAATGGATTATTTTTATGGTCGCACATATTTAACAGTGCAATGGGATGCAATTAATTTTAAAAGTTTTTTTTTTTTTAATTGATCCTGGGTTTAACGAGCCATTACAAATTTATGGGTTGTCGCGGTTAGAGATATGTCAACAACAATCTGGCGAAGCAAAGCTAACGAAATTAGAACTGAAAATGTAGCAAGCAACTCTGGTGGCTGTGCATTAAAACTTTTATTTTTCCTGGACCCAAAATGGTCGAGGGAGAAACGCAGAAAATGCTGACCAACGGCACGGCAACGAGCCAAATGTATTAACGTAAATGTATGTAATGGAAGAGGTCGTGAAATTGTAATCAATATATAGAAAGGGGTCCACAACGTGTTTCAGTAATGATACATTTAGTGACTTGAATAGCACGATCACGAATGCAGATGATAGTTGATTATAATAATTGTAGAATCTGATCAATGCTACGCATTTGATTGAACTGAAATGTGGATTAGTATGGTAATATGCCATTATGTGTTATATGTTGAACAGTTCTATATTGTATTATAACAAATTATATTTGGAATGATGTACACTCTCTTTATAATTGTTTACCTAGGGCTATGTCAATAAGTGTTATATATTATGCATATCATTTTATTGTAATTATATAATGCATTTATAAAATGAATACATTAATGGGTTGTTTGACGTATCGATGATTCTTTTGATGTATTGAAATTATTTTGAATCAGATAAAATCGAATGTGTGATTTATATTTAACTGGAGCAATCAAAAAGAAATTGTGATAAACTACGCAGGAGTCATAAATTAGAAGTTACAGTAAATATTGAAATAAAGTAAATAAAATATATACATATGATGTACTTTTTTAGTACATTATATCTATTTTATTTTGTTATACCTTTTAGTGATTTATTACGATTTACTGAAAGTGTTCCATATTACCATAGTCAAAGTTGCATATTACTATCTATACTACTCTCCACGCAATATCGATTTTTTTTATTTCTGAGTCTTGTTTCTTATCTCGCGGATTTGATCTCTGAGGTTGACCTCAAAGAGATCGTGGGAGATTCACTCATTCATTCTTTCTGTTCCGTTCCGTTCCGACCTTCCGTTCTTGCCCTCAGTTACCACGTCTAGTGGTTTCTACTATTATTCTCGACGCTTCTTTGTTCTCTGACTCTCGAGACTTCCGGTCCAATACCGTAAGTTCTTCTTTATCCCTCATATTGAACATTATCGTAACCGCGTTCGCTCTTTTTCCCTCTTTTATTTAATTTAAGTCACAATATTAAACGTGACATCGCCATTCAATTTTTTTGGTACATTTACATCTTTTTATTCCTAATAAGTGAAACGTTGTGACAGAAAAAACGAAAGTTGTTGCCAGAATATTGAAATTTGTTTCTTAATGTTATGGAGAAAAAACATTATTCTATAACGTCTTTCGTAATGAATTATTCGTTTTCGACTCTAAGAAAGGTCAGTAGCTATTAGGAACGTAATGTTATTTGAATAGTAGTCAAATACACTTTAGGCATTTAGTTTTTTTTTATAACTGAACATTTATTGTAATTATTTTCAAGTCAGAATTTTGAACTATAAAAAGAAACTTAGAGTATATTAATGACAAGAGAGAGGAAAAGGATAGATTAGAAAAAGATCAAGAAAGTTGATAGCAAAGAGTAATGATAACGAAATATTATACAAGAAGATTTGATTAATTATTGCTCTTATGTATTTCGTTACGCGTTTCATACAATGATACATTATACTAACATGCTTCGCAAAGATAATTATAATTAATATTCCAAGAATATTTTTATTAAACCAGTAACTACAAATTTTTTTTATGTCAATTATTAAATTACTAAAAGTTTATTAAGAAGAATTTAAATTATTAGGAACTACGTCTTTTTTGTATATTTAATTTTTCATTAAGTGAGCATAAGCAGTTCTTGACTTCAGTAGCAATATATTCTTCGAAGAAACTATCGCATAAGTCAAATTGTGTGCTTTTGATCCGCACGAGACGCACAGAATAATTTTCTCAGGTACATGGGTACAAGGCAACCTCGTGCAAATTTGGATTTACGCTGTAGTTTACGGAAAGAGGTTAACGCGGTGCATATTAAGGAATTCCTATATGCTCGTAAAGTTCTCGTGTAGACTCTCTTATAACTACGCCACAAGTTTAATGAAAGATTACTAGCAGTTCTCGAAAAAGATCAGAATTATGCATGTAATTTTATAGGAGTTTCAAAGAATCTACAAATTTTTGTATTGTGTGTATATAGTGTTTTCTGATATATGCAATATAAGTTGTCTCATGTAAGTTTATTTTGGTATCAGTTTAACACGCTAGTGTTAAATCCACGACATTATCGATTTTGTATAGGAACATCTCCGAATTTTTACGATTGCAGTTGGTGTTTTCGTGTAAATATTAATTAAGTATTTGATGGCTTAATTTTGATTTTACATTGCGTACGAAATTAAGAACAAAGAATCTGGGAACATTTAACGTGTACGTATAGATAAGTACCTAGGATTGAAACGCAAACGAAAAGTATTATTAGGGAATAAAGAGGTATTGTAATTTACGCCACGTTTGATCGACTATTGCCGTTATTGTTGTGTTTAAAAAGTTCAACATACATACACAACACATCACTCTTTGGTTTTGACGTAGAAAAAAGTACGAAGACTAAACGGCCCCGAAGTGCCGGTGCTGAAGTCAGGAGTGATTAAATGTCAACATCGTCGCGATATATGTAGTTTTCGCCGAGTAATTTACGTCATACACAGGATGTCGAATATTGAGCATTTTCTTGACAGGTTATTCGCGGTAAATGTTAAAATGGAATCTATTCCGAATTGATAAAATATTTTTTTAGCTATAAATTTCTATAGTTTTAAATCTCTTAGCCTTAAAATCTCTATTGATCATACATCATATATTATATCTACTATGGAGCGAAAGGATGACAAACATGTACATTCTGCATAACCATCTGGAATGGAACTTATGATTTCGGAATGTTTTAATACATACATACAGGTGTGGAATAGAGGGACCAATTTGAGTTACGTGATTACACACGAGTATTCCATATCCGCGAGATGCAATGTGAGTTTAAAGTAAACATATAGCAGACCGCGGCGTATAATGAAATTAAACCGTGTTCGCGATACATGCATATACATATATGTATATACCGCAGCAATTTATTAATAGTCATAGATGTGAGCAATGTAAATTTATTTACATTGCCCACCTTTGCTGGTTCCCGTTGTTAATAATGAACTTTTGTTTCCTGCGCTAATGATGCAATATGATTAGGGTTGCTCCGGGTGTAAATTGATAATATATCGAAACGATATGGCCGTGGCAAATTAGGAAGATATGAGTTCTCTAATTAATATTATTTATGTACCAGCACTCTATCATGAAAATCTGGTATAATTGACAGTTATACGATTTTGTAGATATGTATGAATGATTCATTAAATAGTCATGTAGTATTTGCTTCGATTCAAATTAATGGTATCGTTCGTTTAACGCAATCATATTTCAATTAGAATCAATTTGATTAATTATTTGTTGAATCTTTTTAGCTATTTATCGACACTCTATGCTCTGAATATGCATTATCGAATTGATTTCATATAGAGAGTCATTATTTTGTGGTTGATAAATTTATTTGGACGCAATTTTTTGTTTAGAAAATATTTAACAATATAAAATAGCAAATATTTTGAAAACTGAAAATTTATAGTAAAACATGGTATATTTATCACGCGCTACACAGATTGGGTTTTATTATTATTTTGAACAACAATACTATTTTATCTGGTTTACCAGTCACAAAAAATAATAGTAGCGACATAAAAATATATCTCTTCAATCTAAAAACTATGGGAGAGCTGGGAGAGTACTTATTCATGGAGGATCGATTTCTATTATTGTTTTCTATCTGCTTGTTCAATTTTGTTCGATCTGACTATACGCGATAAAAGCAATAAAGCCTGAATAGGCCGGGCAGCAAAATTCATGTCCAGATTTTGTAATATATTTTCCGTGGAAAACGCATGCACATATGCTTCGCCATTTCATAAAGACAGGGATAAAGTATTGTCCCTCCAACGGACGCAGATATTCCGAACGAAGGGGAATAATTAGTTCTCCGAATTGATGGACTTTTCAATTTTTTTGTTTCTCGTATCTTAAGCGAGATATATGGGAGCGTGTATAATGAGCGCACAGGCAAGCAACGGGCGTCGTGACGACTGCCAGAAATTTAATGAGAATTAGGTCAATCCCGTACGTATATATATCCGTGCGAGCAAGCGCGCGCGCCGCGGTTTATTAACAAAATGAATACGCCAACCTTCGGCGTGGTTTCGTCGGCGCGCCATCCAAGATTGAAGTACGGATGCAGCGAGTACGCGCGCGCGCACACGTGTGCAACTCGTTATATTATTGTAAACGTAATGAAATTCTGAGGTAATAAGTTGCAGGACTTGTAAATAGGTCTCTATAAAGGGAAAATTGTTATGTAACAGAACTAATTAAAGAAATTTTGCTGATAAGCAGTTTTAATCATACAGCAGGAATTAATTCCTTTCTGTTTTTGCTATGATTAAAATTTTGCTGCCTTGCTGATGCCGGCTTTATTGTTTTTATTGATTTATATAGTCGGAAACCAAATAAAATGGAGTACATGGAAAATAGCAATAGAAGTCGATCCTGCATGAATAAATGACAATTGATTAAAATTTTGATAAAATAACTATTGTAAACTACTTGACGAAATAATTATAACAAAATTAATTTAACTTCAATAGTAATTTATATCTTATTATTGATTTTTTAATAACGTATCTTTCGATTTTACCACAGTGGTCAGGAATTAATTGGATCGATTACACAACATTGAGCTATAGAAAAGGAGTGCATAAAGAAGGATAAGATTCAGAGAGGGTCGAGTGTGTAAGAGAATGTGTGTAAGATATTAATATCTCGCGTCTTCGTATTGGCCAGGTCGTAGAACTGCTACTGTTTCATCGATACCGCAAACACTATAAGCAACAATGCTGAGGCAATTTCTGGCGAACACAGACATCATTATAGCATTAATCTTACTTATACATAGCAACTTACAATTACAATTGCTACTAAGTCGTAAGCAATAATTGTTAGAATTTATCATCTTTGAATATTATATTGTTTCGGCATTATTTCCGTACAAAATTGTGTTATTAACTGTATATACAGTTAATCCTTACGTGAAATATTGAATTTATTAAAATTCTAGTAATTTTCATACTATATTTATCTGCAGTAGAAAAACTTACAGGAGCAGTTGTCATTAATTAGTTGTTATTAAAGTTATTAATTAAAGAGTTATTACAAAGTCATATATTTATACAATTTATACAATATGAGTCTGCAAGATCTTGAAAAAGATATTGCATTGTACGAGCAAAATTAAATATACATTACATCTGATACTTTCGACATATATCTTTACTTATTTTATGCAAATTTATTGTTGGTTGAAAGAGTATTCACACGACAGATTTGATTACGAGAAACTTAGTCAGAAACTCATCTCTTTGACGGTCGACGTCCTCCCTTCGTCTCATATAGATCGAAATAAACTACGATCAGCCAGCTTTCGTTCGCCGTGTTGCATGTCATACTGTCTCATATCGTTTATTTCTACTGTAGGTATAACTATTGTTCTCGGTATCATCTACTCGTAGATTTTGAAGCTTTGCTCGATGTACTATTAAGAGTAATTTTTGAAAAGCGTTATTGCGTGATGAAGCTGTTTTGTTAGTAACGAGAAAGTATTTTACAATAACGAATGTGTGCAATAGACATCGTATTCATCCATAGTTTATTTATCCCTAGTTTGCTTCCTCTTTCTCTCTCTCTCTCTCTCTCTCTCTCTCTCTCTCTCTCTCTCTTTCTCTCTCTCTCTCCTCCCCCCTGTCCCTCTCCCCGCCTCTCACTCTCTGTAGTTTTCGCTTCATCTTCTGACAAGATGCTTGCAGAAGAGAAAGCTTGTGCCGCAAAGAGAACCACAACAAAGGTGGTCGAGTAATTTCTAGCAGCGACATGACAAACATTGCTGAGATTACCGCGTAGTTGCGAACTAGAAAATATCCTACAAGAGCATAGCTATTTGTTTGCACTTTTATACTAAAAAACTTGTTACGAAATGAAGGAAAATGTAATCACAGCTTTTCCAAATTTTAAATGCTAATAGAGAGTTATGGTTAACAAGAAAGGAGCTTATTGCGCTTTTCTCAAATAGCGATCTGTATTCTAGCTATTGCACTTTGTGAACATGGGTAGCGAAAAAGAAGAAATAAATTAATAGAATTTTATATTCATAAATTGAGATAATTTTTGTAGGAGTTCAAAGTTGATAATTGATTTTTAGAAAAACGATTGAATTTCATCCACAATTAAAATTGTTTAAAGTGTTCTGGATTCATTCACATAACGTGAGTAGAATTAGAAGACGAGTTATAAGTATATATCTTATAAATATAACAAATAAACTGTGTAACGAATCGTGCAAACTTGAAAGCACAAGCTTGAAACTTCTCGCACAGTATTTTCTTTGAGGGAATGGCAAGAAACGATGCCTTTTCGTAGCTAGATATACATATATATGTATGTATATTTATATAGGTTTAGTGGCACGCCTCGTTGGAAGCGCGCTCGTGTGTAATAACAATAAAGCGAGAACAGAAGTTGCCGCAGAGCATTTTCGAATCCAGCATTGTGACCGGAAGTTTCTGGCGCGAAGCGAATTGCGCAACGCCACCGGAATAACACCATCACTACCCCGCATTTTCCATCCTTTGCGCCGTGATGTTCTTCTTCCTATTGTAATTATTTGAAATGGCTATCGATCCGTTTTGTGATATAAAAGATATGTGTTTATATGCTTTCTTAATTAACATTTTGAGAAGAAATGTAGGCGACTTTTTGTCATACATAGATACTTTTAAAGCATAGTCTTTTCACATTTTTTATTTTTTGTTAAAATTATTGATCAAATAGAAATTAAAATATAAAATGTCTCATATCTTTGTTACATAAATATATTGTTACATAAAAAATATTAAATTACTTAGTTTGCAAAAATTTGCACACTGAAAAATACTAATATACCTACATATAAATATAAACATTACGTGACATATTGGACATTCCATATAAATTCAAACATACTTTCGACGAATTTTTAATACGACATTTTATCTGTATTCGATATTTCATTTTTTGTTGATAATATTGTTTGGAAATTAATTTAACTTGGCATACAGAATATATCGCCTGAAATATGGAGGCGCCAATTTAATGATTTATTATTTGGTAATCGGTACCTTCACATAATTTCAAATATTTTATTATAGTTTTCCTTTGTTTCATAAAATCAGTGCATTGTTATTAATTTGCTTCTGTTGCTAATGACACAGAACAACGCTAACGTTAGATAATATTTAAACATTATACAGAAGAGCGTTAAGTTTTGTACTGAAAATTATAATTTACAATTTTTTGTACATTAGTAAGTATGCTAGTGATTATATTAATAAATAATATTAAGTATATTACTAATTATGTCAGTTATCACATGAAAAAATGATAGATGTTATAATATTCTTTTAACGCTCAATACATTCACTTAAATTCCTTTTATTTCACATTGAGTAATTAAATATTATTATTACAAGCACCATTTATTATATGATTATTATTAATTAGTTCGTTTTTAATAGAAAGTCACATATATAAAGCTGATACATTTGAAGTTGCCTTATAACAATAATTTGCAAAACAGAAAGCAAATGGATAACATATAAAACATTTTTTACATGAATTTTATTCCATTGATGCGGTATCTAGTAGATTATGGATTTTGAGTACAGTTTTGTGCATGGACAGACACGTATTTTATTCTGTTTGTTTTTGTTTATATTGACCGAACTTTTTAATACCAAAAGTATCATAGTTTATTGCTGACCGTCACAAATCTGTTTAGTATAATGTGTATGTATATGTAGAAAAAAAATCCTTTATGTGGATACACAATTCTAACGATTATATCGATCTTCTGAATCGATGAATATTTATTTGTAAGATTAATCGTTTATTTGTGTTTTTGTATCACTTCAAGTTTCTATTTATTTCTTTTGCAAGAACTTATTATAGTTACTTTCAAATAATAAAATAATGCAAAAAATTTGAGAAATCCCATTATTTTTGTGACATTATAAATTATTCGTAAATTTAGACGTTATTTCTATATTTCTCTGACATTAATTTTTGCCGCTGGTTCATTGTAATTTTACTGAAATCGCATTTATGCAATTAAAATGTCTTTTTCCTTTCCAGTGATGTTCGTTCAAATATTTTACGGCTCTCGGATATTTCTTCTCCTTCACGTCATTTTCCCATATTCTTTCATATGCTTTTACCTTCTTTTATTTGCCTTCAAAAATCCGCACACCTCTCTGCTATGATAATTTATCCGAACAACACGTGCAGTACGTGCACACATTCTCCGGATTCCGTCCGCGCGTATGCTTTATTTTTCCTTACACTGCCTTACAGGATACATATATACGAACTTAATGCACAATCTGCAAGATTTTTGAATTGCTAGTTTATTGTTTTTATCAGTAATGGAGAAACTGTAATAATAATAAATTAATTAAATTGTCAAGTTTTTTCCAATTAAGTTTGAAGGTAAATCGTTAATTACAGATTTTTTATATGCAATAAAACTTAATAACTAATACTTAATTATTAACTCCATTTTAAATTCTCTTTGCCATTAATAAAAGTATATAATCACGAAGGTGAAGATAAAACATTCTAATTACAACGTAAAATATTATTACTACATAATATTTTTTATGAGTAATATGTGGTAAATTGCCATGTTTGTTTATGCAATTGCCTGGAGATAAAATATTAAATTTGCGGTGAAACAGTGGGTTGGTTCCACGAAATTTAGAGATGAAACGCAATATTGTATTTATAACAATTAATAAAAACTTTAATTATTTGCGAAAGGTTACATGAAACGTATGCGCATATGTGTATAAACCGGTTGCTTTCTCTTTAGATTAAATATATCAATATTTGACTTATATTTCAAACATTAAATTGCAATTTTCGTTTATGTTGTTTCAAATATAGTTATCTCTTTCACAATATTCCATATATATATATATTGTAGGTACCATATATTCATATATATGGTATACACCTTGAACATTGTAAACAAATAATTTTTTTAATAGAGATACTTTTACGTTTTGCTTCCTCATAGAGGAAGCTTTGTTTTCGTTAAAAAAAATTTTTTTTTTTTAATGTGTTCAGAATGTTTTAAGTTCTCGTTGTAACACACTCTCATTTCATTTTGTCCTAGAGTCATGTTAAAGAATGACGGCCTTTCTTTGCAAGTAGAGCGTCCACAATTTCACAAATAAACGTAGAGCGAATGTAGTACTTCGTCATTGTCGACATTCATGTCTCAATTACCCTAATTTATATACACACCAACGAATACGTCGTCGCGGTCGTAAAATCTTCCGGAGAACCACCCTTTCATTTGCCGTCTATCTTGAAATATAAAAATCCTCTCCTCTCTCTCTGCTATTCTCGTACGTCCATTTTTCCACGCGAAGCTACTATAACTTTCCTCGTCACGGTCATCGTTGGTTATTATTCCGTATACATTTGTCTAGCTGGCTCTCCTCCTCTCCCACTTGATCAAAATTTAATGTAGAAATGATATAATAATGTGCTGTTTATGCGCTCTCCAAATCCCATAAGGAAACAATTTTGGGTTTGTTTTAATCAAAAGAAATTATTTTTAATGGGGCAGCTGAGTAGTGAGCTCATCCCTCCACATATTAATTACAAGCGATTCTAAAAAACATACAGAATTTAAACGCTATATCACATCAGAGTAATTTCGATTTTTGCTCCGCATCTCACACCTAATTAATCTCAAATTATAAAACTTGATAAATTAAATGTACACGATGTGTTTACGATTTACGCGCTATTATTTTCAGATGATTTCGATTTTTATGCTGTATTTCTGTGGTGCAAATATCGAAATTATTTCCATGCATGTGAGAGCGCATAATTAGCGCATAAATTCTGTATACTTGTTTTTCAGATTACTTCAGAAATTAATATGTGGAGAGGGGGGGTGTGCTTACCGGTAGCCTTTTCAACTTCTTCATTAAAAGTAATTTTTTTTTATTACAAACAAAACGAGCGCAATTTATTTTCTTTTAGATTTGGAGAGATTACATAAATAGTGCATTATTATAATTTATTCGTTAAATTTTTATCAAATGGGGAAGCTAGCTAGGCGGACGTTTATTCCGCTGTTCGCGCAGCGGCGAAACGGACGCCATCGCGGGACATTCCGGGCCACGAGCGATCACGAATAACTTATATATCACCGACGATCTGTCGGCGTGCCAGAATTTGGACCATCGAGTCCGGGCAGAACAATTCGCGCACAGGAATGATAACCCGCACGCGGGACAAAAAGACGGCGGACGCCTATTAATCGTGTGGATTTTATCTGCCGCCGACGTTGCAGAAAAGACCGATTTTCTTCGAGGGAATCGTGATATAGCCAAAAGATGGAAATTGTTGGATCGCGTGTTCTGGAAATATCCTTCACCCTTTATTATTCCCAGTGGTTGGTTACTACACGAACACATGGGATTTCTCAAACCTTCTAATAATCTTAAACTACAACAGAAGCCTGACGTTTTTATTGTTAAAAGTTTTAATTAATTAATTAAAAACGACGGTATTTAATGCTCTTCAAAACTCGATTAATTAAAACGTTCAGTAGTATCTTAAATAGAAGCTTCAGAATCGGTTGCAACTAAAGTCTTTTAATACGCTCCAGCACTGATTCTTCTTTTCTTCAAGTGAATCACGATTACTTACACGTCTACTTTGCCACACATCTCTGGTCCGCAATGCAAAGCACGAAACGTCCCTTCGAAACTTACAAATTGATCTGATAGTACATCCGAGAATCTCTCGCGAATGCGGCGGTGCATTTGAATGCAATGCATATCGAACAGATATATTTATCTGGCATCTACAATCATGCAAACATGGTCGATATTCGATCGGATTACTCGTTTTATAACTCGTACTCGATTCTTGTCACGCGCGCATAGAGATATCCGCTAGAAACTTTAGTCATCTGTTATAATGTCGCGAAGACGCTGCTTCATCGACGAATATTGACAGCGCATCGCGGTTAATTAGGAACTTCTTGGAAGCCTAGAGAAGGGCAAAATGTAATTTTTATCCGTAATAAAGAAATTTGTATTTTTCTTATTTATTTTTCAATAGATGTGCGTATATGTTTCACGATTCTTGTTTACCATAATTGCGTTGTAATTATAACGAATAAATTAGTACATATACGTTATTAGAGACTTCATGCACGAAATTAATTTTTCATAATATCGAAATACCAACTTTTATTGCTGATGTTATTTCAAGAGTAATAATTGATATAGCAACGCTAAATGCAATAATTTTTTTGATAGCTTTGTTAAAAGTTTATTATGATCCCAATATCCATTAGTATAATATGATCTTTTAACGCAAAAAATACCAACTTTTTTATTCTCAATGGGAAAGAGTGTTGTGTCAATTTTATATAAACCGATATGTACGTACAAATGTTTAAGATTAATGTAATTATCGATAATTATATGGCTGATGTCTAATGAGCAATAATCAGAAAATAATGATTAATGAATTATGTTAATTACAATTTTCTTTAGTATACGTATCTTTTATTAATCACGATTTCTTTGCAACCATTCTCTCTCTCTCTCTCTCTCTCTCTCTCTCTCTCTCTCTTTCTCTCTCTCTCTGACATAATGACATATTTACTTATATGTAATATTGCGGAGATCAAACACGAGAAACTATAATATTCAAGAAGTTTCGTAAGTTAAACGAGGATATATAACGATCTTACATGAGATAGCTCAGCATACGATAATTTTATAGTTCTCTGAGAAATTTTATTCTCGCAGGCAAATTAATTTAAAGAAGAGTACTTTTCACTGTTGAGAATTCTGGTTTATTACGCGACTTAACTTTTAATTAATATCGATTTTCTTGTTATTTTATAGATCCATTCATCTTTAATAAAAGTAGAATTATGAAATTCAGCTATATTTCTCTTTTAATCCGATTATTTACGATATTGAGAAATGTAATTTCTGAGTATCTTCTTTTAATTGACGATTTCGCGTATTCCTTTTGCGATGTAACATTTCTCGTCTGTAATTTTTTTAATTATATCGCTATAAATGGAATGGTGAACGATTTAAAAAACTGTTAATCGTATTACACGCCATTAACATCCATAAAATCATATAAAATATATAATGGCAACAATTTTGTACTATTTATTCGTATATGATATGTATGAAACAATTAGAAAACTTAAAATTTTATTCAATATTTTAATGAAAATATTACATTATTAATTAATGTTACTAACTCATGATTTACTTGATTGCTTTATGCTCGTCACTAGTCGTAACAGTTTCGTTATTAATTCAAAATTAATCTTTCAAAGTCAGAATTATGTAATTTACCAAACGTCAGACATTAAAAATTAGATTGAAGATTTCACATAACAAAAAAAAGAACAGCAAGTTACGCTATGGCAGTATGAAGATTGAAACTATATTGGCCGAGATATATATCACAAAAATTGAGATCGATGATGCCTGAACTATTATTTTCAGAATTTCGAGAATTATTTAGAAGTTAAAAGGTGAAGATAAAAAAGAAAACATTTTGTTAATCTGTCAACTAAAGAAATACATTCACAGAGCAAACTTTACGCAGTTACGCCTGTTTTTGTGGAAGGGGACACGAGAGACGAAAGATAAATTTGAATACGATGATAGATGTATCAAGCATCTCTTGTTGTTTGTGAATGTAAATTGAACGCTTTTCCCTTTACGAAGCGAGGACTCAGTTTTACATTTTCTACCTGCGAGACTTCATATCGTACTTTCTTTTCCAAATGGAAATAGTAGAACGAAACAAAACCGTGCGTAATGTGTTTACACAAAACCACAAGAGAAAGGTTTGTGATTGCAAATATTTACAGTGAACATGTCACCGAACCAAAAATTCTGACGCTTTGTAGACTGATTTGATTCCTTTTTAAAAATTTAATTATTACCTTGAATTTTATATAATTGCAATATTTTTTTAAAGTTTCTTATGTGTTATTTTTTTTTTATATAAAGAATGTTATTTTCCATGTCCACATGGAGAGAATTTTCTCTTAAAATTTACCTTGAAATCATGGTAGTTGTGGGTCAACGTACCACCAAGAATTTTATGCGAGCTATTCTGATTAATATCTACCATAATAAAAGATATTAATATCTATTACATTAAAATATAAATAAAATATGTTTGATTAATTTTACTAAAATATATCTAGGAAATTTCAATAATTTTTCAAAATTTACCAATTTGCTTGGTAATTTTGATCACGTTGTAAAATGTTTTTTGTATATTTTAAAAATTCCTTGGTTGCCAAGTTGTCCCGTAGTGAATTTAAGGGTAAAATATACCAAAAAATTTTCTCCGTGTAATATTAACACAAAATACAACATTATTATTTATATTACACTCTGGCAGTTTCGGCATTCAAGATATAATCATAATATATTCATTAATTAATTAACAAATGGAGGAGACAAAGATTCAATTATTCAACCAAACAAATACATGTGTATGATGTATATGATGTAATTAATTATAAATAATTGTGTCCTTGATGTGAAACAGCGCAAAGCTTTCAAATTTATCAAAAATTTCGCGAAATTGATATGAGTGCGATCGACAAACGTTGTATGCTGACGAGAATCTCGTTGCAACATTGCCATTGGCAATACGCAATGCACGGTAAAGTGCAATCTGCGATTCGATATGCGATGCACGCCAATCACTTTAATAGACAATCGTATATAGCACGTCGTTTGTTGATCTGCGTTTTTACGCCTATCAGACACCATTTCAACAAGAAAAAAGATAATTTTTTTCGACACGCTTATTATTTGGGCGCCGTTAAATTGTAACATTTATTAAACGACACGTTTAATTACCGTAGCAGACGCGCGCAATGTTAATCGCTCGATTGAAATTGCGGGAGTGGCGTAGTATTAAGCCGCAATTGAATGTTAGCTGTGAATCAGTGATGCAGCTTGTATCGCGTGGCAACGATATCCGTGATCAACAAAGAGCTCATCAATGTTTCCATTGCGCCCCTGCAAAAAATCCGATAGATCGTATTGAAAAAACACTGATGTCAAGTGTGATCTGCCTCGTTTTTCTTTATTGAAAATTTTACCTTTTTGTACGAATTTTGCACTATAATTCTCGATTTAATTTCTATCCCAGAGAATTTTTATTTATGTGATAATGTAATCGATAGAAAAAATATATTTCCAGAAATTTGCAAATTTTTTTTGTATAGAAAATCTAATTTTGAATAATAGAAAATTCATCAAAATTATTTTGCCTTATTTTGTACAATAGTGTAAAAATTATGTCAATGTTAATTAACGAACGGGTAAAACTTATAAATTTTGCCTTTAATGTTAGATTATTACGTTTGCAATTCCCGTCATCAATGAATATCGTTCATGATCGTGCACATAACACATGCAGTTTCCACTTTCCAATTTCGATGCTTGCTCGTATTTGGATTCAATTATTGGTCATATAACGACCACTTTCGATTGGCATCACAGAGCGTTTGATTGCCTTGAGACGAATTAGGTGAATATTATGCAACTATATTATTTGATTGGGTCCCGCTAAATGGCAAGAAAATCTGTAAATTGGACAAAGTCGATCGCTATCTGTAACTGCACCAGGAAATTGCGGTATATGTTCGCCGAGCGTATCTCTGTGAATTAACGATGCAACTGGTAGTATCTGACGCAGTACGTGATCAACGAGAAGGGCTCTCTATCGGCGTTTGCCCGATGTTATCGATCTACCACGAAAAAAATGCCGTACGTGCATGAACGACTGTGCGAACCGATTCGTAAAATTGGACGGAATTTTTTAACATATACATATAGACCAAAACGTATTGTCACATCCATCGAATTACACTGAAGTTTCGTATGTTCTATGATGTGAAAACGAGATATAATTGCAAAAAGGAAAACACCATCGGTATTTGAGTGCCTGTTGTGTGATATACTAAAATTGTTCTAGCAAACGTATTTAATTGGAAAAAAACAACGGAATGTTTAATTAATTTAATTTTTGCGCAATTTATTTATGTTTACTTATGGTTACTAATTTTTTGAATTGATTTGACTATGTTGACGTAATATCGATAAGCTCAATTTTAACTCTAAAAATTGCTTTATCTCAAGACATAGAGCGTTATTAATTATCATTCTAAAAGCAGCAGCGTTATTATTAATTATTATTAATAACGCTACTGCTTTTAGAATAGAAATCAACGACCGCAATTATTGCATACACACACATATATAAGTAGTCTGGTGTTTTATTTATTCACTGCCGTAACGTTCGATCTTGCTTTAGGCTTTAGTCGAGACGAATCTTTCCGGTAGCGAAGTGTCTTTCGTGATCCTCTTTGATGAAACTTTATTCATTTCGGTTCCTGTAATCTGACTTAATTAAACTTCCACTTCTCGCCCCGCTATCCACCCCCCTTTAAGGCGGATTAACCGAACGTACCATCTTAAGTCCATACCGGATCTGGCTCAAGTAAAAAACTGCACATCCGGTAGATTCAGCGTATTGCGCAACGACATGGGTCAGCGCGCTTTTCTATGACGAAGCAAACTAGCAATAGAACGATAGATAAAAACAGCACAAGACCCGAGAATGTATATTTACGTTTTATGTAAATCAAAATTTTAATCGTTTTTATATAACTTGATAAAAGCGCGTAAAAATAGCTCCGATTAAAGGATATATCACGTAATTCTTTCTTTTTTATGATTCTGACTAATTAGGTTTTTATTCTGATAATTGTTCATGTAACATTACTTTCTGTCGTAATTATCTAAGTACCATTTGCGGAAATTATTTGAATATATTATAAATTATTTTTAGCATTTAATATTGCAATTTGTACAGAGAAATAAATTCAATCGAGATTAAGGGGCCTATTCTGTAAACGTTAACGATATCGTTACGCTTTGCGCAGCTTTTCTATGGTATATTATATCTGCGCAAAGCACGTAATGATGTCGTTAACGTTTACAGAATAGGCTCCTAAGTTTGTATACACATACAGAGAGAGAGATTCAAAACTTTTTTAAATCGCAGATAATATAGTAACGATCATTTTTTAATATTAGGAGTTTTTGAGCTATATGAGATTAAAAATATTATTCATGTAAAAAGAACTACGGAACTGCATAAAAAATTGGAGACTTTTTACTTTTACATTTTGCCTGCGTTTCTTAATCAGACAAGCCTCCCAAATGTCGTAACGCTGAAACTTGATACGGCGCGAGTTTGTGCTGGGTCCAAGAAAAAAAAACGGCGAAAGCGTTAAATCAGCTGGCGCTTTACTACACGTTTATCCTACACGCCTGTGTACACATGGCCGGTTAACTTAGCTGGTGCCTAAATATAGAGGATGTATGAGCTCTTATTCTGAAGGTGGCGTAAATGAAATTTCGAAGAACAATGAACTTTCATACGATATGCGTACTATATACATCACTTGATGGGATGTTTGTATGTTAATAAGCTTTTCAAAAGAATTACGCTATTTTTAAACGTATTAGTAATTTGAAACTCAAATAATTAAAGAGAATAATAGTATGAAAATGAAAAAATACAAGCATCCTATAGAAATTATTATTAAAATGTCGAAAAACATGCTTTTTCTTTATAAATTGCAGAATAATGTAGATTCTAGTTTTTTAATTTAAAAAATTTCAAATTAAATTCATATTTTTGATAAATATCTAAATCTTTTTTCTCGTGAGCTGCCATATTTTTTTCAATAATGGAGTTTATTAATTTATTAATAAATATATATAGTTGATTTCTTGTAATTATTACATTATTGTGAAAAATTTTTTTTATCTTTTAATATTATTTAACAAAGCTCTGTTTATTCTAAATTTAAAAATGTATTATCAACTTTTTTAATTTTCTTGTTGAAATCCAATATCGTTGAAAGAAAGCACGATGATTATCTCGTGACATATTTGTTGGAATACCCGCGGGTGTTTCTTACTCACCGAGTACGAGTAGCAGCAGAACTTGTTGCGGGAGCCGAGCCACCATTGTGGGCCCGTTCGCTCGCACATCTATGAATTTAAATCGAGCGATCCTGCCGTGCCCCCTCGATTTTCCCGTCACAATCGCCAGCGCCCGCCGTAACAACATTCATTTAACGTTCTGCCGGGCTTCCACGTAGGCGTACGCGCCGCTTCTCCAGTTCGTCCGCTCACGCACGGGGCCTTCTTAATTTCTTTCGGTTCCACTATCGGTCCACTCACCGGATTCTAGAGAGTTTTAGCACTCGAAGAATAAGCCACTTTCGTCGATCGAGCTGCACACACGCGCCCGATTAATTTCCCACGGCGACGCGATCGCTGAAATTCGTGGGAATTCACAGCGAAGCGATCGCATGTCGTATGCGATTGTGTGAAACGCCCCCGGCGCGCGTTTTCAAAATGACAGATTTTTTTTCTTTCTTCTTTTTGACCGATCCGAATGCGATTTGGCCAGATGGCCCGATATTAATCGACCCGCGGCACTCTCGCGTGCGGTAGCTGCGATTGGACCGTGCTCGAACCCCGATATCTGTGCACATAAATATTTTAGAGATGCGTTTGTTAAAGGGAGCGGGGTGGTAGATAGAATGGACGGACAAACGGACGGGCGAGGTGCCGAGAGATAGAAAAAATAATTTACAAGTGAAATACAACTTGACACCTGCCAGATAATATCGGCACAGTGAATACAACAGAAGCAATCCGGTACTGTTGCTAACAGAAGTTGCTAGAAGAGAGACGAAACGTAATATAATATAAAGCAGATTAAGAACCTTACATATGTGTGCGATCCTGCACAATATCTTGTGTGTATTGCGTCTCTACGTATGTGTGCTCACCGCACAGCCAATCGTCATGGATTTTCGCGACAATTGCATTCTGAAGAACTGAAGCGACGATGGTAAAATTGGAAAACCGATAAGAACTTCTCTTCTCGCAAGTTATTTTATTGCCGTCATCTTCTCGGTCGGAAAGGATGTCTTTTGCGATTAACAATGTTCGCGATTTCGAAAAAGTATTTCAACGCGTACAAATTTACGTAACTATTACCTCCTTTCTTTAGGTTTATAGTGATTTATGACGATTGCTAAAGCATTATGGAAAATGTTTTATAATTATCTATTTTAATCTAGAACAGAACCGTAGATTCAGGCATAATCTATGTTAGAAATTCACGGATTAATATGATCTACTAGATAATAAGCTGCGAGAGTATGTTATGTCATGCAACTAGTGGCGGGATAAACCTATATGTAATATCCTGTATCCGTAATATTCTAGACAAGCAAATAACAGTCGAGGCGTCGCGTCGGTTTGCGCGCACGTAGACGAAAGGGTCCTGCTACGAATAACACGCGTTATATTCCGCGAATAATGCTGGAAACTCTGCGAATAATGGAAATAACTGAGTTATTGTTGTATTGAGATAAAAAAAGTTAAAAAAGAGGATTGAGCCGACGCAACTCGGTGAATAAAAGACAGTTTACACTGGTATATAGCGAATTACGGCGAAGCAACGGTATTTTGCGTCATTCGTAATTCACCGGATTAAAATGCGAACGTGCGTTTTACGTGAACCAGTGTTATTCCTCGCGGGTCTCTCTATGTTCACGCCCTTTCAGTCTCATCCTCTCCCTTGGCGTAGAACGACTTTTTCTCTACCGAGAATAAAAACGCTCGTTTAGCTCGCGCCACAGCATCAACAGAGCGGATTGTAAAAATCGCGAGATACTCAGCGGCGCGGCGGCGCCGTTTCGCACCACAAAGTATCATGAATGTGAGCTTTTTGCTGAGGCTTTATCTAATGCTATTAGATCAATCACTTGAAAATTTTTTTATGAAAGCCAAGAATATTTTATACTCTTAAAATACGAAATTATATTATAGAAAATTTTTTATTAATTTGGTATTTTTTTATATAAAATTGTCTGATGACAAACGTAAAGAGCGAAATATTTTATACTTTTGTATATATAGCGTCAAAATAATTTGAGAAAAGATATTGCGTAACAGTTAGGAGGGGTCCGTTATAAAAAAAACAGTTACATGTATGTGACAGCTGTATACTCTGACATAGGTTTACATTTATCAATTTTTTAACAGCATATCTAGAAAAGAAGATATGACGGGAATCGGAAATACGCGAATTCTCTCATCTGAGACCGACTCTCGTATATATGTATCTATTTGGGAATCACGTTATCGTAATTATTGGAGCACGCGTCGTACTCGGAAAGCACGCGAGCGGCGATGGAGGTGATCTGGACCGATGCATTTCAGTAGCCTACGCGACAAAAATATCCACGAAAAATCTCGGCAGCTCGCCAAGCGGCCTCAAGACCTGCCGTCGTGCTCGTCAACGTAGCTTTGATAAGATAATTCAAAAATTATCTCGGGATATAACGACGATGTCGATGAGAGCCGCGGTGACACTAAAAGCATTTACATGACATTGCTTTCGCCGCGAAAGGCGGAGTCCGAAAAATTCGTAGATTTTCCGGAGCGGTGACTGCAGTTGTCTTGAATGTCGAATCGACATTCGTGCCAAGGGACGTAATAAACGCGTCCTCGACGTCCGTGTCGTATCGAGGTTCCTTCTCACAAGTAGACGAATTTTGCGCAAGCACGACGGCATAAAGGCGTCTCCGCGTCTGGCGTTTATAGAGCTTCGCAATTCCTCGGAAATTATACTGCACCCGAATGCAGATCGCGGCAGGAGATACGGAGTGAGCACATCAATGCACGGCTATTCTTGAAGAACGTTCGCGGCAGAAGCTGCGCCCCGTTGGTAACAGAAAGAGTCGCACGTCAGCCGCTGAAAGGGAATACGTGCGCGTAGAAAGGAAACGTCAAGCATTCCAGGCACGCGTGTATGACAACGAAAACTCGTTCGGCTGATCATTCCTCCTTCATTCTTCCGAATTTTCTCAATTGCATAAGTCGTACGTTTCGAACGTGACATAAGTCAAATCTCGAAAATTTTCGAATTAAAATATGTACGTATTAATTCAATTGTCGCAATTATTCCTTGATACGAAGATACTGATATCGCGAATGAATTTAAAGGTGACATCTTAACACCCATATCTCATTTCTATCGATGATGTTATACTATGATATTCATATATATTTTTATTAAATAGCTGAACATGTCAATTGACAAACATAATCTTGAATTTTTTACTTGAATATATTAATTTTTACTTGAATATATTAATTTTTCCGTTTTCATATTATACGAAACAATAAATCCCGACATTACTTGCGATGTGTAAAAATTTTATATTATATGTAAAAAGTATTTATAAATTCTGCTGTATACATTCATTCGTTCGCGGTAAACCAACCTTTATGAATGAATAAATAGTGGAAGTTTAATGTGAGAGAACAATCGAAACAACGCGTTACATTTGACATGACATTGCTTTTCCTCCTGACGAATCTTATTGAAAGATTTATTTAAAATATACCGATTATTTTTCTGTTGTTGTCTTCAAGCACAAATAAAAACTAGAAAATAGCAACTGACGAACAATAATAAAAATTGATCGGAATATGGATATCTTGTTTAAAAATCTGTTGTTTCTAAAAATACATATCAAACTCATTAATCTTGCGAATTCTTACATTTTTCTCAATTACAAACGACTGTTCGATATGTTATGAGTATAATAGTGGTGAGGATTGTCACATGTATGATCAATTGAAAAAAAATATTACACGTGACATCGGCCGTGATTTAGAGAGATATCCCACGCGATATGCCAAGAATAGAAAACTCGTTGAATTACGGCGAGGATTGACGAAATTGTGATAAAATTCGAAAACGTTATAGACGGGATTTGTTTCCGCCAAATGGGTTTTCGCAATCATGCATATTCAGCTTCACATGGGGAAAAAAGAACGACGAGCTCAGACCAGGGACACACAAAATTCTTTGCATTGCAATATAAAGATCCAATGCAAAATTTAGAAAACGTGGAATCGGTGACTTTTATTCCACGTTTCCCATGAATATGAAAGCTTTTATGGTAATTTAGTTTTCGGATATAGTACCCGCTCGAAAATGCTTGATCACTGAAGACACGCGCGTTCCCACAGAACGTGCGTTCGAAAAATTCGCATTTTTCACTGCCACTGCACACGAAGGATACGCACGCACCCACGTATGCACGCACTCACGTGCTTCTGTCTCGCGGGCGCGCGGAGTCAATCGTGGCGTCGCGCCACTGCCGACCGAGTGAGCAAGTAGTACAAGCGTATTACTCCACTATCCGTCGCGCGCGGACTCCGACCGCCGACTGACTACTACTAGCCGCGGTCTGGCCTCGGTGGCTGTTTCTGCTGTCTCGCTTGCGCGCTTCTTCCGGCGCGCCGTCTGCGTCGCACTCGTCGCTGATGCATTATCCTCCTGAGACCTGAGGTCACACTCTTTTTCTTCTAACGTGGAACTCTTATAAAAGCCGCTTCAAAGAAAGCATTCACGATAATAATTGCTTTTTGCCACTTGCCGATTACACTTAAAATGTCCTAAAAGCGTGACTTGAGATATCGCATACGAAATAATCATTTTCAAGCAATTGATTTTTTTTATTAAAAATTTCTTTATATATTTTATGATATTACTGCACATTACACGAGAAGAATATATTTAATACACGACTATTTAGTAGTATTCTTTTTTCTTTGATTTAAAATTGATTTAATTGTTTGCTTCTGCCTTTTTCTTTTTAAATATCATAATGAAATACTATGTCCGATCGCGTTTAATAATCTCGCTAAACATTATTTATAAACATGGAGAAAATTGCAGTTAGCGAAATAGCCAAGTATAATAAATAAGAAAAGAACGCAATTTATAAGTCAATCAAACAGAGAACGATGGTTTTTTTCTCTTTCTCTTCTTCAGGTTATTAGAAACGAGTTTTAATAAACTTGAAATTATCAGCAGGAGAAGATTATAACGGTGAGAGTTTTAATTATAAGAATATCAATTTTATGACATTATGATAGAACCAAAATTAATAACTTGTTATTAACTTCTTCCTCTTCATTTATAGTAAACTTCGGGAGGTCATTTTCAACTATATTACAATAATTGTTAGCCACAACTTCTTCACGGAAGTTTGTGATTTTGTTAATTTATGGTAAATGGTACTTTGTTCCGTTAGAAGGAAGTTGACCAACCAATCTAGGAAGAACTAATTTAAATATCGCAGAATTCTTTTTTTTTTACTTTTAAAAATCTCTTGGCGTGATTAATAGATAGAAGGAAACTCGAATATAGAATACTTCTCAACGTACATTTGATAATACTTATTCATTCGATATAATTGAATTTATCATCTATTGTCTTATGAACAAACATTGAAAAAGTAATTTTGATTGTATAGAACTTTGTGAATGATGATATATGTCGGTTACGATTAAAGTATAGTAATCTAGTGGTAGAACATTAGTACGTGGGCGAGTATTACATTCCAGGGCGAGCGTTCTTATTGAAAAGCTATAGCGTGATAGTCTGATTGAGCACCTGTCGATGGCAGACTTCGGCCAGTTTTTTTTCAATCTACCCAGGCATTCAATGCCTACCGATTACCAATCATCAATAAGCGATGTTTATTTGCGCAAATTGCAAATAGCAGTTGCATGCATTGATGATCAATTCGAACGTTAACAGTGCCATTTCGTCATTTCAACAATCGAGAAATTTAATGATCAAAACGTTTGATTTCTAAAAATATTTGATTATTCGAATCTCTTAACATAATTATTTCTGAGTTTAATGATATCTACTAGATGTTATTTAAATTCTGTAGGAATCAAAGTATAAATTGTTGGAAATTTAAGAATTTTGCAAAACAAAACTGCAAAACAAAAAGATTTTTTTTATTACTGTAAACATAAACTTGAATTAATGTGAAATCAACTAAGAGTTAATTTACTTTGTGTATTTAATTATTTAATTAATGAATGATGAGAAAATCAATATAGGAATGTATCTATTATTATATTTATAATAAAATAATTAATGTTCCAAAGATGCAAAAGATCGATGTGTTTTTGTTATGCACATTGAATTAACCAATTATATAATTACTGGTTATATATAACTGGGTAATTGCGTTATTGTAACATTAAAATGTAAATTGGTACACAATTAAGGTACAGAAGTTGCATTGGTTACTCAAATATTATATACAATATACATATTATATTGATTTTCGGAGTTTCCATCAGGAACAAAGAACCTATAAAATTTATAATCAAATTTTGCTTGTTAATTTTTACGCAGATAATCGGTTCACTTCACTGACTGATTGCTGCTAGTTTTGAAAATATGTTGTACCGTTTCGTTTGGATAAAAATGCGTATCTCATTAAATGAGATGCTGTGGTCTTTTCTGTTTCTAACGTGCGGCGCGTTGACCTTCCGATTTATTTTAAGTTGTCTCATTTTGGCTCACGCGTTACATAATATTACTTACTCATTTTTGTACTTAAAAAAGAGTATTAATCTAATAGCACTATTTTTTGTCTGATCTGCATCAATTTACATCAATTTGCATCTATTTTTAGAATTTTACCATTTTATTGTAGAACAAAAAGATAAGTCGAGCATGCATTTCCAAGAGATTCTTGTCACTCTGCGTGAATCGATTGGGGAGCAAGCCCTTTGACGGTTTTTGAGGTCATCCTCTTATCTCTCTTTCTTACATCATCTCCTTCCTTTTTATTGTATTGCTCTTTGAATTTACACGCAACCGATTGAATATCGCGTTCTCGAGAGAAATGTGGTAAAAAAATATGTGATTACGTTGAAAAAATATATTGGAGAACGTATTTTATTCTTCAAGACTGTGTTATAAATATATTTTCCATAGAAATCAGAGTTCTATCTGCTTTTACTGTCATTTTATAAAGAACAGTGTGCTAACTATTGTACAAACCTTGAAGAAAGAAAATTAATGAATTGAGCGATTGAGTTAGGAGGAAAAATTATATTTACATTTGATATGTCTCTTTTATACTTTCTTGTAAGGAGCAATATCAGTTACTTATTAGCGTTATATGTATATGACATATATACATTTATGTATATATTGTACGTCATATACATGGAAAATGAAATGGTTAGTTACGAATAGTAGTTACGAACAGTAGTCGTAGCTAATTGGATTTTACCTCTCATTGCGTTATCGTAACAATTTTTAATCTTTGTAGGGCAATTTTATATAAGGTTCCCTTGATTTTTATTTTCCTTTTATATAGTTAATTATAAAACTAATTAGGCGGATAAACTCGGAAAAGATTTAGACGAGAAAAGTGGATAGAAACGGTCGATTGTATATGAATATTTCAGTACAAAAAGCTTCGCTCGCTGTTTCCTTCATTTTTATTAAATAAGATCTGTTCGCAGTACAGCTTGTATCGCGTATTGCGATTAATAGATACAAAAGTAGATGTTATTTGAGAATATCGGTGACAGCTATAATTAATATTACGAATAATGTTATAATTTACATTTGGTCTAATGGTTATTGCGATTTTAGCTCGGTGTGAGCGCCAGTGCGAAACTTTCTTATCAGCTATCATAATGTCGGACGCGAGGCGGGGCTTTGCGTTGTTTTATTTCCGTGCAAGATCGAAGACGGATCTAAGACAGGTAACGGGAGTCGGTACAGAGTCCTTTCGCATCATCCGCGCACGCACACGTTCTGCCGCCTTGGCCGTCCGGTAGACAAAGCTGATTCTTGTTGCATCTTCCATTGTCGTACTGGCACACATTTGTCACTGCAAACAAGCGATCGTGAATTATAGAATTTCTGACAGTACTATACTTATTCTCGTCTCTATAGCGAATTTCTTTCTGTAGAAAAGTTAGGAAAATTTCTGATTCTCGTTAATTCAGATTTCGGCGAAGCTTAAGTAAGGCAATAAATTATAAAATTATATATTTCCTAGAAATATATAATTTTGAGAAATAGATCTCTCACGAAGATGAAAAATTTACCTCTGGGACATGACTCTGGAACGACCACGATACCGTATAGTTTCCCACTCCCACCAGGCGGGACAGACAATGGTGCGCGTCTTTCGCCATTAGTCTTCATGCCGACTTCGATCTTGTGTCTGCAATGGAAGGAGCGTAATATAAAAACTTTTACATTTTATAGCATTCTCTGGATTGTCTGCACGCGCCAGTGAATATTTTATTCTCTTACGTTTTCCAGTCGGTCCAGTAGTAATGATTTTGAGAAATTGCCAAGCCGAACGGATAAGTAAGTTCATTTGCGACGACGGTGACTTTTTTACTGTCTATTTCAATACAACCTAAGAACAAGAGATTATTTGTTATTATAGCAAGTTCACGGTAATGAAACGTATCGTGCCATCGGACATTTTCCCGTTAAGATTAATGGATGTTATTTTGACGCGCTCACGTGATTAAAATCTATATTTACTTATCGAGAACGTCCCAGCGTCGGCCCAGCACAGCTCATCCGTCGCCCAATCGATAGTTAATGAATTTGGCAGCTTAACGTAATCACCCTGAAGGAAGATTGCTCGGTCTGTTCCATCTTCGTTAGCCCACTCTAGTTTGGGGGAGGCGCGATTCCAGTCAGACCAAAATATTTTTCTGAAATAAGAATATTCATTGCAAAATTCAAATTGTTATAAAATTATATTAATAATATAATTTAATGATTCAAGTAGACGGTTCGATGAAATATAATATTATTACAAGATCAAAATTATAATATATTGGCGTTTATTATTATTTTTATTAATCAGTTTAAAATTACTCACGAATTTCTAAATATAAAACAATATACAAAAGTGAGCTGAAATCTCTTCTATAAATATGTGACGTAAAATAATTCGCAATTATATAGAAGAAATTACTTTCATTTTAGTTGCACGGATAACATGCATGTACGAATGATTTGATGAGTGTTAGGGCCAAAGCACATAACATGGCGTAGCAATATACGACGGTCGTAGTCCTCGACCTGACAAATCAGGATACGCCAAAGCTTGTGCGTTACTTACGTCTACGACTGCCATACGTGCTTTGGCCCTAAGATTGGAGAAGGTCTTGGGGTGCACTGGACCGAGAAGTTTTGCGAATAGATTTTCTACACCCTTATCTATCCTTACCCTCGATATGGATGAACAGCTATTCCCCTCGGATTGACCAGTCCATCGGAAACGAGGACTTTGCGTTTCTTTGTCACTAGACTGGCAACCTCGACGGTCGTCTTGCCTGAGTCGGTCCAGAAGATGTTCCTCGAGACCCAATCGACCGACAGTCCCTCGGGACTGCTAACTTTCGGAATAAATGTCTCTGCCATCGATCCGTTATAAGATAGTTCGACTATCCTGTTGCCTGTGAAAATAGATTGCGATTTTATCTTACAAAGGTATCTTATTTTTAGACTATAATTGCTTTCTTATTATAGCAATCGAGAGTGTGTTAAAAATAAATTCAAATTTAATTTGTTAAAAAATGTCTTTTTTTAGGATTTTTTACGTTTCTTATTTAATATTTCAAATGTATTTAAATGTTTTTGAAATTTAATTTTATTTAATCATATTTTTAAATATATTTTTTTTACGAAAATCTGAATCCGTCTTAAGAGTCAAAAACACATAATATTGATAAATCTGGGACAAGACTTATTTGAATATAAACTTACCAGTAATATCACTGGAGTAAGCTTTGCCGCCAAGGCAGTCGATATCTAGGGCTATCGCCATTTGCGTGTAAGCTATGTAGATCGGATTTCCTGGATTCTGTTGTGTGGGCACGAACGGTATCCGATGCGTGGCCATTCCTTGGTTCACCAACAAAAAATTGGAGTCGTGCCTCGGCCGGTGCTTACAATTTATGCCGTCGCCGACGAAACCCTCGTTGCAAACGCAAGCAAACTGATTTTCACCACTCGACACGCACGTTGCCTCGGATGAACAGAGATTCGGATCGTGTCTGCACGAGGATTGTGGCCGACACGTGAAACCGTTACCGTAGTAACCCTAGAAGCGATTAGATTGCGATCATTCATATTTTATACTGTAAATCGTGTATAAGAGAGAGAGAAAGAATCGCTGTTGCATATTATATTGCTGAAAGAAATATTACTTTTTAATCTACATTTTCATCTCTTTTTAATTATAAAGATAAAAACTTTTGAGAATAACTTAATTTTTGCTCTCAGATGAATACTTTTGTATGTCAGATTCTCCAAATGGAAATTTTTAAATTTTAATATTTAAACTCGCTTATCTCTTTTTATACGTTTTATACGTGTTACCACTTACATACAGCATAATATAGTACGTATGAATTCACGTTATACGCGTAGCAACAAACTCGATTATCTTGTGTAATGATATATTTGTTTGTACGCACCGATTGGCAAATGCACGCGAAATTCGCGGACGTCTGATTGTACCCGCAAATTGCATTTCGGCCACAGTTATTCAAAACGTTACAGCCGATATGGTCTTCCACACACTGGCGCATACCGTCGCCGTGATAGCCGCTTATGCAGACGCATTTGTAACCACCGTCGTCGGACGGCACGCATTGCGCGTTCACGTGGCACTGAGAAAGATTCGTTGAGCAATCGGACGGCACGCATCGATCGTTCATGTCCATGCTGAATCCGGGTTTGCAGGTGCATTCGTAGCGCGAGCTCATAGGGTGGTAGGTGCATTGTTCGTTCTTCTCGCACTCGGAATTGTCGTTGCACTCGTCTAAAACGCAAGGAAACCAATAGGGAATGTATCAGTCGACGTGTCTCGCCATCGATTCATATCATGCGGATTACAGCGCGATATACAAAAGGCAAATTCCATTCTTGTTTGAAATAGTTACTGTATAGCTGAACTTACAGTTTGATCGCGATCGTCAATATCTCGATTTACATGGTAATGCGGAATGCAAAGGAGGCAATATGTATGCGCAATGCGGGGGGATCGCCGATTGAGAGAAAGAAATCGCGTTGACATTCGTGCGTCGTGCGACGTGCGCAATGGCGCGAAATGAATGAAAGAAAAATAATAAAAAAAGGTATGAATAGTGAGAGCACCGATACGACTGCATGTTGTTCCGTCGCCCACATATCCTGGATTGCACACGCATCTTGCCATCGGTTCCTCGTACTGGCAGGACGCGTTGAGGTCACAGATATCCACTTCCAAGCAGGATACTTCTGTACGAAGAAGAAGAGTCGTATCGTTGTATTATCTCTCATTTAACGTACCTTCACCCTGCTCTCACGATTTAGGCTTTTTTTCCTTAGGAAGATGGAATTATTAAACACAAGAGTATTGGAAAGCATAATTATGATCCATTGAATAGTGAATGGCACGGCAATGATATCTGGCTGTTTCGATAACGAGAAATAAAAAAATTTAATGGATTCGCAGAATTTTATGAGCTGATGTTCAATGAATGAACATGTTATGAATTGATTGTTGAGTAATTTTTCTGCTAATTATGTACAAGAGGGCCTGAAAACGGTTAATGTTGAATTTATTCGATAGTTTATACATTGAAGTAAAAGCGTGTGCGATTTAGCAAATCTTTTTTTACGCGTTAAAAATTTACTATTTCACGAGTTGGCATACAAAAATAATTTAACAATGATATCATCGCGCGGAAAGTTTAATGTACACTCTCCAATATATTTTTATTAATATTTTCACCTTGCTAAATATATACATAAGATGCAAGATGCATTTTGCACGTACCTGTCTTAGTGCACTCCATACCATCGCCCTCGTATCCCGGGTTGCAGCGGCACTCGTAATCACCGGTACTCGTCACGTAGATGCACTGGGCGTAGGGATGACACCTATTCACCACGTTGCAAGATACTGGACACAAGCATGTGCGCGATTATGATACATTGCATATAGCATGCGATGATAGCTATAGCTGTTCCAATAGAGACAAAAAAAAATTGAATGGAATCGCGATTTGATGAACGTGCACTGATGTTCAATGAATGAACATGTTATTAACTGGTTGAATAATTTTTTTTATATATAATTATGTACAAGATACCCTGAAACACTCAAATGTTAACAAACATATAAGATTCTGGGAAATCCTTATATTTATTTTATTTTGCGAGGAATCGATAAATATCGTGAGCATAGCGTGAAATGAAAGTTTTGAAAGAAAATATTGTTCAGAAAGTCTAGAAGTTGATGCATTAGTTTATCACTGTCATCAGAGAAGATATCGATATCTATTTTGATGTGCAGTTTGAAGCATTGCACCTCGAGTGAAAACATCGAAAATATGTATTTTCCGAGCGAGATAAGCATCCGCGTTTTGAAATAATATTATTCATTTATACATAAGGAGTACTGGCAAAATGGAATATTTCTGCATTATTTATGACATAAATATTAATCGTTTAATGAAATTAAAATATTTCAATCACGTTAGCGAAGACGATTTTGTTCCTTCCCAAGAGTATTACATGCACTACGGACACATTTCTCAATTTCCCGAGGTAATCTTCCATCTCGCTATTCACTAAAAGGTTGCGCATCACAAGTTTCTGAAAGTGAGTTTATGGAGTTGGTAGATGGCGAAACTTCGAGTACACTTATTTACAGAAAGAACCTTTTTCCTGCTCCCGATGCGTGACGAAAAAAATCGGGATGTGTAAGTTTGTTTATGCAAAATACAGTTTATATTGAGCTTCGATGAACGCTGTTAACCAACTTCATTATACCGTCAGCAGTTTCGGCTTTGTTATTTTAAGCATTCGCGTGTTTGAATGTGTGAGCCCGCAAGCGTTTTTATTAATTACGCGGTTAGGTAGGAGGTGTATCGCGCGTTGATGAAATTAAAACAATTTCCTGGAAGTAAGAGGCACCTTGCGCCGAGGTCATGAGCTCGTTAAAGAGAATGGTACGCAAAGCGACTTTATGCTCATTAATAAACATAAATAACTTAAAGCCAAGCACTGAGTGCGTCGTACGATTAGATCCTGATGGACCCTTCGTGTCGTGTTGGTATCCTGGCAGCGGAACGCAAATTCGTTCCAAATGGTCGTAATCGTATCCCAAGGGACATATGCAGACGTCGTCGAAGCATCCCGGGAGCGGATGTGCCGATACTAAAACGCATGATGCATCGACGAACGATGTTCGTCGCATACTATTAGCGATCGTTTCGCACGTTATTAAATATTGATCTTTGCATCGTGAGGATTCAAGTTATTCATGTTAATTTATTTGCATGCAGTTATCCGCCGTGCGTTTCATTTGCAAATTGTTTTAATTCTCAACAGTATTTCAGTTTTCACTTCTGGCAAAATGATCCTCGGAAAAAATGCACCAGACATGATGCTTTAGCAGACAAATGTTGCTATAACATGAATATAACGTCAGGGAGTGTCTGAATTAACATATTATTTTAGCACAAATAGGAATTTAGTGCTATTCTGTTGTTAATTTACTGTTATCTGTTTTATTATTGCTCGTTTAATAGATGTATGCAATTGTATAATTATGTATTAAAAGCTTAAAACGTAGCTATTAATTAGCATATTAATATAATATATTACTCTATTTTATTGCTGTATACATTTTTCCTTGCATAAAATGCAAGAAAAAGTATATAATGTTCGATGTCTACGGTTTTTCTGAGGATCTTCATTGTTTCTAGCGATACAAACACATCTCGATAAAACTATTTTACTGATACTCAATTAATTTTGTGCTTAAATTAACCGGTGCTTAAAAATAATTTCTTTAATACATGCCATATGCACAATATGATACACATTTAATAATGGGCAGAAATTGGGTCAATCTTATTCGAATTCAAAATTTTTACGTTTTGCAGAAAATTGCTCGAAAAGCCATCGTGCAATCAACGAAATTATATTTCGTGCAACTTACAGTCTCGATAGTCAACTGTCGTATATTCTCCCTCTTGCCTCACGCAAGCATGGTTACGGAATTCCCAACCACTCGGACACCAACACACTCCAACCACGCACTGCGGTTGCGGCGGTTCGTCTGTTGTGGTGACATCGGATTCGGAGTAACACGTGTATCCATCGCCTGTAAATAATTGCATATGTGAATAACAGACAGAAAACACTTTGTAAATTGCAATATGGTCACATGCGTTTGGAGTGACAATCGTCGCGACGAATACTAGTTGAGTCATACCCCGCGTATTCCATTCAGTTTAATTACTCCATTTCTGGATTGTTACGAAACTAATATTAAAATTTATGATATATAACCAGACTTTTGGGAGACAAAAAAGATTAAATGCAAAAAATATCTTTTATGAATTGTCAGATACTTCCTACATGGGCAAGAGAGAGAGATAAGTAGTTCGCGATAAATAAACTATTTTTTTTGCAAATACATTATATTAATTATATGCGATCATAAATTTAAATTTTTACAATACACATATATAAATTATATATATATATATATTTTTTTTTTTTATGAATTATCAACGGTAGGCAAAAAAATCTTTTCGAGTTTTTCCACTCACCGACGTAACCAGGCATACAAACGCACACGTGTTTCTTTCTATTCCCGTCGAAACTGCAGAGTCCGTATGGGGAACAATTATCTTCCTCGTTGCAGGGTGCTGGTAAAAGTACAGTTGCCGCTTATCAGTAATGAAATAATTAATAATATTTTTCGTAATTTATATGCGAAATATTTTACCATGCTGAGAGGGGTAACATCCCTGGTCCGTTTCCTCGAAACCAGGCATACAGGTACATGTAGGTGTATTTCCGACCATCACACATTGCTCGTAATTTCCACAGCGAGTATCTTCACAAGATGGCAATCCTGCATTATGAATATTATTGATATAGAGTTAGATAATGTTGATATGTAAATAAGTAGCTGACAAAATTAAGAAATATTAATTGAACAAAATATTTCATATTTTAGTGTTTTATATATAATTTATTTTTAAATATCTTTAAAGTTGAAAATTAATAATAACTTAAAAGAAATACTTGATCGAGAATATTATCAGACGTTAAGATTATTTTCGCCGCTATCAGCAGTAAGAATTTGATCGACCTGTGGGATGTTATCGCAGTACGGTAACACACAATGATCATAAGATATAAGATAATTTATTATAAAATAAATAAAAATAATGCGCTTACTTTCACAAACACGACCGTCTCCCGTAAAACCAGCTCTGCATTGGCACATGTGGCTGCCTTCCTGATTAATGCATTGAGCGTCTGGGGAACACATGTGATTACCGGCTGTGCATTCGTTCACGTCCACGCAAATCGCACTGCCGTCTTCCTCGTACAGATACTGATACCTTCCCATATTTCGAGCAATATAATAAATATCATTAATCATATAATTAAATAATCATTATTTGATACGTTGACATCAAGATGTGACAATACATTTTCGTGAAAACACTCTTAGTATATCCGAAAGGAGATTTTTTTATTGAATTTGTATACAAAGAAAGCTTTTTTATGCAATCAATTTTATTTAAAAAAAAAAAATTGACGGTAGAGATACTCACCCTGCGTTACACACACATCTAAAGCTGTCTCCATCGACCACGCAGGAGCTATGATCGCCGCATGTCTGTCGTCCTTGAATACACGGGTCCTCTTCTTCGAGGGGCGTTATCTTGGTGTTGACGGCAAATCGAATGATGCCCTCGGTGCCCTCGTAAGCGGTGACACCTCTGAAAAACTTCAGCCTACTCGTGTCGTCCTCGGGATCGAAGATAGCGTACGGGCACTCCTTGTAACTAATTATCTGATCCAGCTTGAAGTTAATTTCCCGCTCGTCCCCGCTGCCACGCGAAAGTTTACAGGTGCGCTCGCTTTGAGAACGGATCATTCCTGATTGGGCACGAGTGTAGAGTTCGTCGTAATCGCCGTAGTCTACCCTGGTGTCTCTCTCCAGGTACGGCACCGTACCCGTGATCTCCGCTTCCATTTTCAGCTGACCGAAGACGTCCAATCCAAGGTAATTGCTGCGTATCGTCACTTTGTCGCCACTCGATGGGAAGTTCAGTTCCGCCGTGTGGTTGAATAAGCCGCCTGCCCGTGAAACACGCTCGTATGAATACCTGCGTAATCGTAAACCTGCTTTCCTTCGGCAACCTTGTTATGGCACTTTCAAAAAAATCCTTCAAACTCATTAGTAAAATATAATACCAATACGATCACATAATCTTTAGTACACAACATATATTGATATGATATATAGTTACTAATTATTAATTTATCTAAGAAAACATAGAATAGAGATATTGAATGAAATGAAGGCTCCTTGCCTGTAAGCTCGTATCCGTTTTCAGTGTCGCTGATAGGTTTTGCGAATAGCCAACCAATCACGCCACCCAAATTGCCTAAAAGTTGGAAACTAGCACCGATTTCTTGAGGTACCCTTGATAAGGCGGTATATGTTCGTCCATCTTTGGTTTGTACGTAGCATTGAAGATCTCTTGAGGGGAATTCGATGTTATTTAACTTGCCAGATATTCGGCCAATAACCCGAAGAGGCACGTCTAAAAATTAAATCTTTCAGAAGAAATTCCATAATATCTGTATGTCTTTATTATAATTGCCAGCGCTTTCTGTCTTAACATACTGCTATAATTATTATGTTGCCTTATTATTTTTCTGTGTACGCAACATATTTCTTTTTCGAAGTACAATGTACTATCTATTTATATTTTTACACAATTGTTTAGTTAATGATAAAATAATATTGAAAGAAATACATTCTTCTTGCATCTCTTAAGAACTCTTATCTCCAGATGAAAGAAGTCACAACTTTTTTACGGAAAAAAATTATTGGTAGGGACTCTGCCAACGACACGACCATCAAAGAGTCGCGCGGCCCATTTCATGGTATTCACGGTATCGCCGTCTATATGATGTTACCGTAGAAGTCGTAAGAACCAGTCTCGTAAACTATGAATAGACCGGAGAGCGCGAGTAAACGCAGCTACTTATTGCGTTGCATCTATTTGCCCTATGACGACTTCTGCGTACTTTTGTCCGCGTTAGGTGAAGCGTCGTAGGGAGTTTAGAGGGGGAAAACGCGCTGAAAGATCTCTTCTTTATCCCGTTTCGAGAACACTTCAAAGGCCGCGTTTGCATGCCATTAGCTCGAGCTTATCTCGCAACGAGCATGCGAGATTTCGACAAACACCGTTGATAAATAGCTTACCGTTTGGCTGGCAGGATTTCCCGTTGCCGAAATAGCCCTGCTTGCAACTGCAGCAGAATCCGATCTCGTAATCGATGCAAGTCGCTTTACTGTGGCAAGTGGTGGCGCCGGTCCTACAGCTAGCCGCTTGATGCATAGTCATCGTGTCTAACAGGATATATTGCTTAATTCGATCAACATCGTAAAGATAATCCGGGATAACTTTCCGGTTTTGTCTTATTATTGCAATTCATACATATAATGTACAAAAAGATAAAACAAGGTTGTTTTAGGTTTTTGCTATTTTTGCGACGCATTAAATTTTAAAAGTTTTTATATTTAACAAGCATATTTTTATATATTTTTATTATGTACTCGTTACCTTCAATATTATTGGGAATCTTTATGTAGGTATTTTCGTTTTCGCCGATAGGACCAACTTGAAATAGCCACTGGCCAGGCCTATTTACATTTGACCACCTGAAAACAATTACAAAGGTCCATGAATACGTCGCACGTGAATACAGCCGGCGCCTCTGCTCTCCCCATTACTCACTTGTCGACATTCTGAATTTGGTCCGTGCCCGAGCCCCTCAGGGTATACATTTTGCCCTCGCTCATGAATCCTGCCTGTGCCTTGGCATCTGGGAGACCGTTGGGATGCGATTCACCCTGAATCCACTGTATACCATTTTCCGGGTACAGTAGTTCAACAAAGGAATGCGTACCGTTGGATGATATAGCGACTTGATAAGTATTCACCTGAAAGACAACTCGATGAACGTTATTCATGTTCTCAAAGAGGTTTATTACATATGTTTATATTTTTATTTTTCCTCAATAGAGTGAAACGTTTAGTTTAAGTACAATAAAAGTTAAAGACATACCGTCAACATTTTTTCATTTTTTTAATTATACAAGCTGAAGATTTGTTTTAGCGAAAAAATAAAATATACAATATTTGATGATCGTAAAGGCAATAACTTGCCTTATCATTTCGCTCATTATAATAACCAACGTCCATCCAAGTGGCCAAAAAGACGTGCGTAGGCACAAAGTTATTGGCGTTCTTAAAGGCACTTCGGATCAATCCTCCGGCTCTAGCGAGAACATCGGGAGAATCGGTTTCGCTCCAATAAATAGTTCCGGAAGCTCTCGTGTCAACGTGTGTATAAAGAGGCGCGATGACTGGATCATCAAGAGGGAATGCAATGTTGAAAAACCTTTGCATGGCCCTAGCGAATGAGAGAACGCCATTTCCATTTACCTGAAATTGAGGAAATCGATTTTCCATTTTTGATATCTTTTTAGCTGACATGTGTTGTGACTACATTTGATTTCAATTTTATATTTAGGCCCAGTTTCACAAACGCCGGTTAACTTCTATAACCTTAGGTTACTCACTCGTCTCTTTCTAAGGGTGACGTTAGAGTTTAACCTAAGGTTAAAAGTTAACCGATGTTTGTAGAATTGAGCCTTAAAGTATTGTGTTTTTAAATAAAAGTTTAGAAATGCATAATATATGCATATAATTATTTATAAAAGCATTTATAAGAGATTCTATATTCTTAAGCACAATGAAATGCTCAGATTTCCATTTACAGCTGTTATTAAGAAATATAATTTCATTGAGATGAGATAACAAGGAATTAAATCAACAACGTTTATTTGCAATTTTATCAATACATTAAAGCATGTTAGAACTTAGCAGATCACATTATCAGAATTTAACTATTAATATTTCAATGCTTTAACGGTGTAACTTCTATTTAATTCCCGATACTGTGGCAATCGTTCCATTTTAACGTTAGTTTTTTTTATTAACCCTTTAAAGAAGTATATCTTTAATACCACTTAAAAACTGCGGTTTATTTCGATATATGAATTTCGATCGTGAAATGCATTAATTCGGTCGCAAGTCTCACAACGTTAAGTTCTACCGCTGAGAGATGTTCTTGCGTACAACTGGAACGTGACGGTAAATCAAATTCTATTCGGTGAAGCGCGTGGAAGGTCGGGCGACATCAGCGGGTCAGCAGGTAAATCGTCGGCACGTGCTGCCAGTGAAATCCGACAATGACGTTGTTAGGAGGGGGCTTGCCCCACGTCGTCAGTCTGCGCGAGTCTCGCAATAGACACGCATGCACGTTAATGAGCGAGCGCCTGTCGTCGAGGAGTCATTCACCCAACGACGCGCGCTCGTTATAACGCCGAGGCGCGAGGACGGTGTCGCGTTCGCGTAAACTCGCGAAGGAATCGCAATGATCTCGACGAGAGAATGCCCTGCAAAGGAACCAACGACGAGATATGTTTATAAGATGTCGGTGATTAGTTTTAAGAAATTTTAAGCAAATCATTAGGAGCAAAAGATGTTAAAAGCTTTGACGATCAATGCATTTTCCGAAGACATTGTAACACTATGATTAATTTTTGATTTTTTAAATATGATAGTGACGAATATAATTATAAATGGTTAAAAGAAATTTTGGGACATATACGTAGGTTTTTTTTAAGATCTAATATAAGCCTAATCATGTTCTTAATATTCTGCCAGTGGAAAGTAAAGATTTTTTTATGATTTTTTGGTATATTATTTATTTTAAAGTTCAAAAGAGTAGCGGACACGGTCGTATCATCTTGCCGGAGCCGCTGACTTGTTTCGTCAATTGGCTAAAATGAAGTGCGCCAAACGCGCGCACATGTTCAACGCGATGCACTCTTCGGGCTACAGCTGTTCCTTTATAAGAAAAAAACTCTTTGTCATTAAAGAGACAAAATTATCCCCTTCTTCTTGAAAGAATAGTGGAGCCGCTCAAAATATTGCGCTGGGAGGAAATAATTGGTATGGTTCTCACACTGTTCGCTCTTACCGGTTTAATGTCACCTAATTTTGAAATTAAGGAAGTGATATATTATGCTACCATTCTAAATAGAGACCTAAAATGTTTTATATCTTAACTATATGTATATCTACTATTTCATAATTCACTATTTAATTTTTTTATAGAATAAGCTATTTATTAAAAGAAAAATAATTTTAATTTGGAATAATAACATTTTTTTTAAACATATAATACACTGTCTGAAGAGCAAAAGTTGTTCATTTTCTTATTAAATACGACGAATTCCGATGTCCGAATTCATATTTTGCTCCCACGTTTTTATTCGTCGACGTTAATTTTTATGCGCCACTCAAAGTCCAAACTGGAACATCCGATTACTTAGATGGCCTATATTGTTTTCACGTGAGGTTAATATTATGGGCGCCGCATCAAATTTAACGCTTAAGTCGCACATTGTTAACCGGCGACCCGATTCAAGTGAATTGACACGAATTAGGGCTACAAAGTCATAATCTCTACTGTGACACTATTCTAAAACTACTATAGACTTATGTCATAATGTTGTTGAATAGCAAGGTATTCACTTAAGTACTTCATATTAAAAATGTGAATTGGACATTTTGATCATATTTTACTATTTTTGTAGCGTAATTTTTTAATGAAAACAGTATTTATTGAAATTAAAAAAGGGTTAATGACATAGCTAATATATTGGTTAAAACTGTTTAATACGTATATGTGCTATATATATTTAAATGGATTTAATATTCTTTTTTTGTTTTTGCGGTGAATTTATTAGACAGCTTATTAAATTTTTTTCATATAATTATCGGAATATGTTCGTTTCCTACGGCAGTATAATGCCAATTTAGCTCAAACAAGCAGAAATCTTCCAATCTTCGATATCGATATTATTCGTCCCGTTATACGTACGGGAGTTTGTAGGCCGAGAATCAGTATCGGTCATCGAGGCGTCCGATAATCGATGCCTGGGAATGTCAAGCCAGTATTGATAGTCTCGCCGAAGCTCGTTTATGTGCTCGGACGTTTTGACATTCGCGTAAGTCAGCTAGTGGGAAAGTTCGACGCGCTATCATTGCCGAGGCTATCACCGAGGTCGTAGGTCAGAGCCGAGCCGATGACACATACGTACACACATCGCGTAAAACGGTGAAAATAGATAGCACCACCGCCTGGAAGTAATAGGAGGAAGCCATGCTAGCTGCCAACTCTCGACTTCCTGATATCGTCGATAACGTTCTAATGCTTGGCAAGTCTAGTGCAGGATTGGAAATAATTTGAGATCGACTCTTGTATCGACGAATATTTCAATATTCAAAGCGAAACTTTTGAAATAAATCACTCGACGAGTGATCGTTTTTTTTTTCTGTCGAAAATCATCTCGTAGTCGATTCTGGGATATGTTGTGCGCATACGTATCATCTATTTTATCGTAAAATTAGCTTCAGCTCAGGTAATGAACAAAAATTAACTTAGAATTAATTACTGCAATGACTTACTTTAATAACTCACTTTAATAATTTAATTTTAATTACATTTTATTTTTTTATTTCAGAGCTGCTTATAATCTTTCTTTTATAATTATAATTATTGATTTGAGTATTTTTATTTTTATCAGTATATATTTATGTTTTGTCAGCATATATATTTCAACATATTTACATATTATATAATATACCTATACACTTATTATTGATATTGCTAATCGTAAAATAATATAATTTGAATACTTAGATTATCTTCAAACTAAAAAGATATAACTGAAATTATTATATCCTTATGGATACTATACTTTTATTAAAAGAATTTATCATTAGAAAGTTAAAATTACAGATTCAGGATTGCAATTTTATATATTATTTGCGAAAAACACTAATTTGTTACAATATTTTCTGTAACAATGTATATGGTAAAAAATATTTTTATTGTAATTCGTCTCGTATCGAAATTTTACGGTATCACAATAATACGTAAGTACTATCGAACGTCTTATTCATGTGATACATATAGGGCCGATTGCGTCGAATTCGTATGTTAATCGCGGGATCTCGCAGTAATCCGCAGTAAGCTCGGTGCATGTACAATCGTCATAACGCGGTGGCAACCGCGAGTCAATGAGATGACGGTAGGAGAGACGGCGGTTTTGGTAACGCATGCCGCACGCGCTAACGCAATCGCGCAATCGGCCGCAATCATTTTGATGACTGCGAATCGTCGGCGATAACCGACGAAATGGAGATGATGATTGTCGTGTAGGAAGGTCCTCTAAGTAGACCGTTGTGTCTTCGTTCGCGGATACGTCGCGATATACATCTGTGTCAACCGCGATTTGTCACTGACCTGGGCCCGCGTAATAATGGCACGAGAATCGACCGAGGAAGCATTTGTTCAAATGTCAGTTCTGAGTCATGTAATGGACAAATCCTTTTCAGGCTGCCTATAGATATTGTACTTTGAATAATTTTAATCAATATTAGTGAGAGATGTAAATTGTGAGAAATCACTAACTTTTCGCTCAAAATTTTTATTATTTTTTAAAGATAAACAGTGACTTTGAGAAAACGCTTTGCAGTTTGCCTTATTACCGCTAAATTGTCTGAATCTGATTTCAAGGTGCGTGTGTATGACAAACAGATTCATTGCATGAAATAACCGACGGAAACAATTTCTTTGAAGAGCTCTTGTTTAGTTTTTATCTCAATTTATGAGGAAAATATTTAGCAATTTTGCACAAAATAATATAATAGAATATTAATTATTATTTTTTAATGTTATTTTTTAATTACTTGAGACTAAATTGGTTAAGAACTTCAAACATTTTAAATATTTCTCTTGTAACGCAGGAAGTAAAATTTCTGTCCATTAATTCATTGTCATCCGCCTTTGCGTTCGCATGCGTTGCATGTCTCCGCATGCTTGTAGTTACATTTATCTAGTTTTACATGGCACGCTCGCTTTCTTTGGCATTTCTAACAAATTGCACGCCTACGATGACGTTTGCCTAACGAAACGAGCATGGTAAATCGAGAAAGGCGAGCAAAAACTGAAATACATTTGTAAGAAAGAGCGTAACAGCAATTCTCTCTCCAAAATTGCATGTATTGAATTTCCATCTTTGCGAATGATTTCAAGGTTACGACGAGATATGTCGTAACCGGAAGTTCAGAAAGGACACTTGGAGAGACGGAAGAAGCTATAATGAAATTAATTGAGAATTTCGTGTCGAGTCTAATTGAGCTTCGTCGGCGATGACGAAGCCGAGGACAGAACCGATCTAGAAGAATCGCGAGCGAAATTTCGCAATTCTTCCCACTAAGTCCCCGCTAACTAATGTGGGAAACCGCCAAGGCTAATTGCATAGCACCGTAAGTTGGCTGTCGTATTACTCCCTATCTTGATGCGAATGCTTAATTGAGTACAGGAAAAGATACAAAGTTTTCCATTGAATTTTACGAACTTGGTACACAAAGGTGATGAATGCCGTAAGCTGTATTTTTAGCGTGATGTTCTTATACTGATAATCAAATAGCGAGCTTCTGCTGAACGTGTCCTTTTATAGCGAGTCATGCGGCTTCTTGTATGCAGAAAATATTGGTTGCACTAGCAAGTAAGGAGATAGTTAAAATTTGTACACTTTTTTTATTTCTATTAATACCAGATATTATTAACCAAATATCAATCATATATATTTACCGGTATTATTTTTGTACTCTTATTTACTGTGCATTCACCGCCATGACAGTCATCACTGACTGAGCTTCCCATTTACGCCTCATCGATGATCGATGAGGCGTCATGGGCCGATAGTCAAATACCTATACATATCATATATATTTTTATACAATTCAATACTATAAATTTAATTAAGTATTTCACTGTTCTTTTTAATATAAAATAATCTAATTTTATATTAAAAAGCGTGAAAGAAAAGTATACTAAAATACCTTTTGTAGTGAATGTATTAAATAGACATATTATCGTTATAACATACAATTCTAAACAACGAATCTTTAAAATAAACATATTTACATCAAAATATAAGTAATATTTAAATAAAGAGTAATAATGTAAAAATTCATGTGAAAAATTCTTTTTTGTTTATATGCTTATTTGTTTGCAATTTTTATTTTCATATTGAAAAATAAAGGTCAAACTGTTTGAACAAAGGGCTCGTTCTTTGTCACGCAAATAAAGGTGAAGATTGTAGCTATGCAATGCTACGTTACGCGTTTGGTGCACGCGTATTGCATCAGCATAAAAGGATATATATATGCACGTATTATTCCATAATACCTGCAAAATCGAATCTTGCATTCTAGGCTCTTAATCCGCCTAGTCTCCCACAATTATTCGTCATTATACTTTAAGCTCGTCCGGCTGACTGGCCGGCCGAGTTTCTGCGTGTGATTTGACTCGACGCGCATCCCTAAGCGAAGCGCACGTAGTACGCATGTCATCAATAACGCCACCATGATTACGAACGTTTGAATTATTGGCGAACTTCGATGAATGGAACGGATCACGGCGGATCATGGTTCCAATACCGTATTTTGGTTCGCGGCTGCTTTAGTCACACCGATTCGAAAATGAATTTTAGTATCGATATTTGGTTTTTGTCGGGTGCACCCTTGTTTAAAAATAAAAACCATTGTTAAATTGTATAAATAAGCATTTTTTTCAATATATAACTTGTCACAAATTGAAAGACACATAAATTTCAATACATTTTAATAAATGATCATATTTCTTGGTATTTACATAATATTTACATTTTTAGTATGTAATATCTTCTTTAGTACATAGATTAATCAGAGTTTATTAACGATATTTCATGCTAATCAAATATAGTTTCAATAGAGGAAAACATTTGCGAAAATGTTGATGATACGAGTTTGCGCTATCTGTGGAGGCGTAATGCATAAACGCTTCCACGTATGAGCTCATGCATCTTGATTCGTAATAAATCATTTTGGAGAGATGAATCCTTCGCATTAATCTGCACACGACTAGTCGTACATAATTAACGTTCATTCATGCTGTTACCTCTATAGTATAGTACGACGATTCGTGGAAAAATGAAATCATGCGGTGTCCTGCGAACTTTTTTAATCACCGCTGGTTTCTACGTTTGTTTAATCGTTGTCCAGTGTTTGTGCGATGAGTCAAGGGTACTCAAATATTGTTCTCGTGGCCAACAAAGCAGAAACGGCCGAAATTGTCTCTGTACGATTTTTAATGATTTTTGGATATGTTGTAGAGCAGCTCGAAATAAGAGAGATTATAAAAGCTATTTCAACATATATTTGCTTACGAGTGAACGTTTTGTGAAATATAAATATATGATTATGTGAAGTACTTTTAGCTTCATAATATTTTATTTAAAATCTCTCTTATATGTCTCGTGATTTTTCCGCGAAAATCAGAGGAATAGAAAAAATAAGAGCGATTCAAAAAATAAATTTTGAGAGAAACTCACATTTTTTTAATTTGGGGAACATTATTTAAACGACAAAAAATATATATGTAATACATGTCTCTTATTTTGGGTATTCTCGCAACAAGGTAATTAAAACCGCAGAGGGATGGTTGCGGTCGTGCTCTTGTGTTTCTACAACGTGCACTTCCTCGAGGCACGCTTTCGCTTACGGTCGAACTTTCGGCGCGTAAACACTACCGGAATCTTATCGCGCGCCTCGGACTCTGGATGCGCGTTGCATCGTCTTCCGGTTCGCGCCGCTCTCGCTCGTTCATTCATACGAATTAACGGACCCTCGTAAATTGTACGCGACGAGCGGCGCGGCGCGTCCGCCGCAATTAAGCGCGATTGTGCCGCCCAGAGAGTCGTTTGTTCGTCATCGCGCGAACGCAATGAATTCGTGTCATGCCAGAAGATGTCGGCCGGATTAGGCCGCGAGCCGAATTGAGAGAATGACCGAATGCGCGCACAGTTTCGTCGTTGTCTACCGCGCGACAAATTGATATTAACCGAGGAATTACGCGCCGCCGCCTAGCCGCTTGTCTCGCCGTCTCGGAACTTTTTCTAACCATAAATTGAAGTTCGTCACGCGGTGACTGTGCTAAGTTTCCTAATTTGTAACACGTCTGGAGAGAAATTTTGTAACTTTTTGTCGTTATGTGAAGAGATAGGGTAGATAGAGCTACGGCAGAGTGTGTTACGTCACCGTTATCTCTCTTGTTAACGAATTTGATGAATTCGGAGTAAATTTTTTTTTAGCGTAAATTTGTTCTAATTGGGGAATTTCTTATTATTGAAAGTTAGAGATAAGATAACTATAAACCGGTGATAAAATCTTGTTTTCCAGTCACTTTTAACTTTAGTTCGACAACACATTTTAGTTCGAAGTTATAAATTAAAATGCTTATAACATTTAATAATGAAAAAATTGTAACGTATAATGGTTTTATATCAAATGTTTATTAAGTATGTCTATTTTATGTTCTAGGAGCAGAGAGTTGTGTTGGATTGTTTTGGATGATACAGCAAAGAAGAGAGACTAATGCAAGGTAAGAATAGAATAAAATGTGATGTTGAGATGAAGCTCTGTTGACTGTCACGTTACATCACTGACAGCATTTCAGTGGTAAATATCTCAATAAATGTAAAAATATTGCGTGAGGAGAGATTTGCAACGGGTTATCAAGAATATTTTCAGTTCTTTTTTGTCGAGTTGGTGTTTTTCACCGACGATCGGTTTACAAGCGTAAATATGAAAATAATGGATTGGCGTTTAATAATAACTTTTCTAATAATAGCTTTTCAACACATCCATAGTCGCAAATAGTCGAAAAAATAAATAACAGAGTTTCTCTAGAAACTATTGAATTTTTATAATAATATTATAAATTATAATAATTTATGACTATTTTCTCTTTGTCTCGATTTCTGTCTCTTGAAAATTTTAAATTACTTAAGAGTCAAGAAACTTCAAATTATTGATAAGACCAGAATACAATCATCGAAGGATTACATCACGATGTAATTTTTAAATTGAGAACGGTGTTAACATGTCATAATTATGATATAACTATGGGAAAACACTTTCTCCTCAAGTCATGCTTTAATTTGTGCTATTTGAGATGAAGATTAATCACATTACGTGCAATTCCGTTTTATGTGTATATACATTGTGTTATTTTTAAATCATTTGTGTATGTACCTTCATACATCTTGGTTAAGATTAGATAATTAGGTAATTAAGATTAATTATATATTTATATCCTAGTATAAATTATAATTACAATCCTACAATTCTCATTAGTGTTCTCATTAGCGAAAAAAGAACATAGACCTTTTTTACAATGTGTATCAGTAACATCAATCAAGATTTACTTAAATATAGGCTTGACTTAAATCCGTAGTTAATGAAAAATATACTTGGCAGTTCAAATAACTATTTTGACCATCTTAATGCTGACGAGAGTGACGAGTATCCGATATTTTAGACCAAAATCACTATCGGTACTCACGAATATCGAGTTGTAGATTTTGTCGTAGAAAACGATGGGCGTTTTGAGGAGAACCTCGGCGGATATCAGCATTCCGTTATCGGTTTCGAGGGTGTTGGAGCCCGGTCCCGTGTACTGGTATAGATCCCTTTTGGACAGGGCTACGGTGAAGGGCGCGATTAGGGCCAGCACAAGGGCCAGCGAGCCCAGCAGAATGCTCCAGCGTGTTGCGCCGCGAGCCATTCTCTCAGACTGCCTTAACGCTACTGCTGTTCGACTTGGCTACGACGTCTCTTCTTGCTGCCCCCTAATCGCCTTTGCCCGCCGCTGCTCTCCGCGATCGGCGTGGCCGCCCGCCGTTGTTCCGCGTACATAAAACGCCACGCTCGCTTCCCGCGCTCGATGATAATTTCATGACACCGCACCGATCCCTACCCCCGATTCCGCTACTAATAGGCTAATGTGCAATCGAGTGTATCTCGAATGTAAATTCTTCAGCTCTTCTCTCTCTTTCTCTCACTCTCCATGAAGTGTTCGCGCTGTACGATGACCACTTGATGCGGTGATGTGCAGGTTCCTGCCGTGAATATAAGCATGCGGAATATCGGAGCAAATTGACAGATTTTTTTATTTTTTTGTACCTTTACAAAAAATATTGCGTTAAGTGGTTTAATTTATATCGATGGCGAAAGGTCTTTGAGAAGTTTAATTTTGCTGGATCAATATTATCTCGTGAAAGCGAAGTTGTTGACAAAAATCAGTTTATGCAATCATATACATCACGATTTATTTAAGCATACATTTTAATAGAAACGTTTTATTTGAAGAAGAGTAGCGCAGTCTGGTCCGATTAATTTGATTTTATTTACAGATCTAATTTTTTACTTATCTTACGACTCGTCTTAACGACTCGTATTATACTCGCAAAAATATTCAAAGTATTACGCGAAATACGTTATTATTTTTGTACGTTATTATCTTCTTTGGGAACGTGCACGTGAAATCTCATAACTAAAAAATATTTTCGACATTTAAGCCAGCAATAATTTATAAGACTACGAAAGTGTGATTTTAGTAATAAATTCGTAAATCACGCGATACGTATGCGTGATCAAATGGCGCGTGTGCATATGTACTGCGTATCATTCGCGTATATCGTTAACAGCGCGCTTATGTCAAGTATTCTCTTCGCATGTGAAACCGTCGTTGATTCAATTGTATCTTCGAACGATCCATTCAAATGCCGAGGTCTCGCGATTACGTGATGCATATTGTAATCAGCGCGCAGATTTTAAGGATTTAATTGTGACCATAATCGTATTTTATCTGTGATAAGCATAATTGGGCTGGAAGGTTACTCATCCCGCGACTAAATTGGCCGACATTACTGACGCAGTGATTTTCAAATATTGTTTCGCATTTCAATTGTATCGTTTTTTTGACATCGATGAATCCTTGTTTGTTTTAACTATACAATTTTTTACTTAAGAGTCTTAAGTTATTGTTTATATTTTTATTGTAATTTGATTTTTTTAATTAAATTAATCTCAGCTTAATGTCGCGGAAACATAATTGTGAGTAGTAGAATTATTTGTTCACTGCTATATTATCTTAATCTTATCATTATTTAAAAAGATGTGATTACTATTACAATAACCGGTCAGCTTGTTGCCCACCGTCTATTAAGGCAAATTGACATTTAACCGTCGCATTGAATTTTGATAGAGCTCCTCGTCTTTCATCCGTGTTGCATTATTATGCTCGCTCATCCGTCACGTAATTTCTCCGAGACGGTACGCGATTCATCTTGAACGTCGTGCCCGTTTTCTACGCGAAGTCGCGTGCAGCCGCGCATTGTGAAACAAAGTATCAACCTCGACGGACAAATGGAGGTGGACCTACATTCGCATACGCCGCCGAGAATTGCGTCCCCCGGCCTAGAGCGTCTCAATAAATTGTCTCAGAAATTCGTCAGGGTCGACTCTCTTTCCAGCGCTAATTCACTTGATGATATGTGAGATATTATTGCGGTAGTGACGTAAGCCACATTAAAAACAAAAAAGAAAAATTTGAGATAGCTCCATCATTGTGTTATAAAGTGAGAAGATACGCGTATTTCCTTGCTGTATTTTTTTCGCGATTGAACCAAAAAAGAAAAAAATTGCATATTTTTACATCAAAATACGTATTTTTGTATGACACATTTATGATAGGGATAAATGGGACAGAAGATGATTCAGGATACACGTTGTAAATTGATCTTTATTACAAGAAATTACATGACTAATTTGTACATATAAAATATAAATATAATACAAGTACTATGATACAGAGTGTTTTCCAATGGAAAAGTGGAAGTAGATCGCTAGTTACAATTAATAATTACTATCACTATAATTCGTTATTATTACTGTTGTATTTACGGCAGATGGACTGACACGCTCTTGGCAATGCTTTTAACTCAGGCTGAACTTAGACACGCGACGATAGGTAAATAAACATCACATGCGAATTTTAATGTTCAATGTTTTTACGCGATCAGCCATAAGGATATCTTCTTCAAGAAGGTGGAAATGATTTATTTCCTGAATATAGTTCTCGTTGAGAAGATGCTACATAAAACGTTACATTTTCAATTATATATAATTATCGCAGCCGATCGCGCGACAATTCGAATGATCGATTAGCAAGAAAAATCGTCAATTGTGACTCTCTCGCGATAAATAATCCGTTCAACAATATATCGGGTATTTATTTTCAACAGAAGGAACTGAAAGCAATGACGACGGATTCGGCGGCGAACTCACATCTTTGATCATCGGTGAGTGAGACACGGAGAAACGAGTATATAGGATCTTTTCTATTCGTGGAATACAAATTTGTGTGCCGATCAGTAATCTGACGTCGTGAAGAAAATGATCGTTCGTGCCTTTGATCCGCATATATATTTTGTATTCAACATTAAGTGCAGCTAATAAATTTAACAATCCGTAACAATATATGAATTGCAATTTTCACTCTCAAAATTATATTAAAGATACTAGTCAACAAAAACTCATTTTAGATGCCTGCATTAATGTTAAATACGAAATATAATACGGACCTGCGTGTACGTGTGACGATTGGTCGCGTGTGTTACTCACATTGGTATTGTTTGCATTGTGTGTATGTACGTGTATTGTGTGTGCGCGCGCGCTTATATATTCATATACATATATGTGTGTATCATGCATAAACGAACCTCAAGATATAACAGTTCGGGACGAGAAAAATGGGTGGTTTTTCATCGATATTGGCCGTCGGTCCACCACGACTCGCATCAGAAAACTAGAATACCTCTATTTCTGCCTCGCATTACTCCCAAACCGATTTATTTTCATCCCATCTATTTTCATTCTCCCCGGCCTCATCCCCGCCTGCGCTGATATCCTATCCGTGTCCTCTCTTCGCGTAACATTCTCATGTTGGAAACGAGATTTCGGGTGTTCGTTCCTCTCCCGCCTCTCTTTCTTTTTTCTTCGTCCAGTTTTATCAATCCAGGTATGAATAGCACTCGCACGAATCGAGCGTCTCTTACGATTAGCGAAAGTTTACGGTTTATACTTACTCTCATTTCTTTTCTTTTTTATCTTTCGTGCGCACGTTCTTTCTTTCTCTCACTCATTCTCTCTCTCTCTTTCTTTCTCTTTCATATATTCTCTTTTGCGTCTAAGTGAGTTACGGAACCCTACGAAGTGCGGTAACTGCTGATAACGATTAAAGCTACGATAATACCATGAATTAACGTGCGTGCATTAGATACATTACGTACGGCGCGTTTTGTTTATCAATTGTTCGTTAGTCGTATAAAAAGGTCTTTTTTGCACTCTTTTGGCAGTGCGTTGCTCTCATTTGGCTTTTCCTCAAAACCGAAGCTCGATTTTTCCATGAATAAATTTGCATCTATTTCTAATACTTTAATGTCCGTCATTACGAGTCATTTCCATTGGCAACTCAGATTAGCCAACGTCATTTAACGATTTCTTCTCTTTCCCGGGATTGTAACCCTAACGATAACATAGAGAAAAGACAAAATTCAATCAATCGTGACTACTCTTCAGATAGCGGCCGACACTCAATTGTCGACATTGTGCAATCGAGATTGCTCGGATAACTATATATCTGATTTACAATTGTTCATGATTGGCTTTCTCTAGTTTTTTTCGATTTTTACTGTTTTAGTCCGCAGTCAATTGTTATTTCTTGATTGACATGATTATGATATTTATGATGAATATCGACACGTTTCTAGATTGAGATGAATATTTCTAGCCTATTGCGACAATAAAAGACTATGTGCAACTTCATCCGCTTCTATTCGTCGCTGTTCCCGATAAATACGTGGTTCGGCCGATTGGCCAACAGTCTTTAGGTCCGGAAATATCTCTTTCTCTCTCTTATAATTTACTAATGGCATCAGATAGAAAATGGCAGCGACAGTGTTCCAAATAACTCTGACGAATAATAGACGTACGAACAAAGCACCAACTTCTCACGTTAAAACCATTAAATGCCGATATAAATGCGGCGAAAACATCGCGTTCGAAACTGAGAATCGTTTCGCTATTGTAACAACCGCGAAAAATTATCTAACATCTTCGTTCTGTATCCTGAGAAACATCGTTGAAACTGAACCAACCGCGAAATCTTTAACATGAATACACTTTTCGTTATAACTCCATAATATAACTTCGATAAGACACGTGCGTGTGCGTGTACGTGTGCGATATCTCGGTAAAAACTTTTACTTTAGCTCTCTTTATTTCTCGTTTAATCTTCCTAGTACCGTTTTAGATTTAACAATAGTGACGACGTACGATGACGATGACGATACCACGATATATCATTAACAACTATTGGACGGAGTCGAGCGACATCGACGTCATTATTTGTTAATTTTATTTCATTCTATTCGGCGACTTCGCTCGTCTCGTTTCAACGATTATAAATTCGTAGGTGGGTGGGCGGGATTGGCGATCAACACGCGGTCATGCGTGCTGATCTGAGTCTACGTTAGGTGATCTGAATCTCGGTCGATGTCGATTGTTGAGGGCAGGAATCGAAGCAAGTGATCAGAAGAACGTGGCTCTTACAAGCCTCTACTCTCTTCTGCAAAATGCATGTTTCAGCCGTTAGAGCCTCCAAAAACGACGGGTCCCGCCAGTCCATACCGTCCTCCACGTACACTATTTTTGAAACAAACAATGAAATGTGTGATCGCACATAAGAGCACTTCGTGTCAGTAATAGGTGTTCACTTTAACTTTCTAAATTCTGTTTTTTTTTTTTATATAATATTTTGTGTGTATAAGCATTATTTAAATCGTAAATGTGACTAATCTAATCAAGTTTAGTCGAACATACACAAAAATGTTATACGATTCATTAGTTCAATTATAACAAATTGATTAATCAGATCAATTGTGCACTCGTTTATTTTTGTATAAATATTGTGATATATAGATTCTAGATTGAAAGACGGATTATTTCAGAGCAATAAGTACTTAAATTGATGCGGCAAAATTTGAAATATCTGTACGAAAATTTTTATTCAAATATCGTTAGTAGAGGCCGATACTTACGATTGTAGTCCCAGCGGGTGTCGGGTACCATGAGGCGCCTCTTAGCGTCACGTAGCTCCATCCTAAGAAGGCGCTGGCGCAGGCGTAGGTTGTGTATCCTGGACGTCGTTCCACGTGGATTCGAGCGCACCCGTGCGCGTCTGTCCAGGATGTCTACGTCCTCGCCTGTATATGCGAGAATCGCCGACGACGCCGCGGGCGGCCCCGGCTGAGCCCGGCAGTGGGCCCGCGACCGCCGAGGCCCGCACCCTGCCGCCCGCTGTTCCACCGCTGAAACACCCGCACAACGTCGAAGTTAGAACCCCCAGTGCGCCACCTGAGGAGAATCATCGTACGGCAGGATCGTTTTAGAGGGCTTGCGTTATCTTTTCTTAGGGATGTGAAAGAGCTCTCGACCAATGTTTTCGTGCTTTGCGTACATGAGCGGAGTTAGGTAGAAAACAGAGTGGAGTTACGTCAAGTTAAAGTAAGATAAATAACGATCGATGGAGCAGCAAGGTTTCCATACCAAGCGCGTAGCCGGAATACTCGATTGACCGCATGTATAAAGAAGTGGATTTTTCTAGAATTGTCTACTATATTTTATTTTCAATATAAATTTTATTGAATTTTTGTTTCAATTTTATTTTAGAAAAGTAGATTAATTTATTTTCTAATATGCACTGTGTCGCAAAGTAACTTTTGTAGTCGTGACGTCAATCGCACTTTTTTTTTAACGGATAGCCAAAAGATATTTGTCAATTACCTTGATGTTCCTGTAACGCGCCAGTCTGTCGGGATGAGTCGCTGGCGATGCTGCTCGTCTCGCTGTCTCTAACGATACTGTCGTAACCGGAGCTCTCGGCACGATGTCTGGACAGTGTAGCCGGCGACAGCTTGGTCGCCCGCGGCGTTGTGTCCGCGCCGGAATCGGAGCCCTCCTTGTTTAGACCGAACGAGGAACCAAGACTAAGAATCTTGCGTTGCATTCGTCCGGAGGACGGCGCCGGAGACTGCATTGGTAGCTGCAAGGGCGTACCTCCTGAAATATAAATAAATTGCAGTGCAGTTTACTGCATGCCGTTAACCCTAGCGAACACCACACTGTGTTTAGCACCTCTACCTATTGTAGCCATACGTCTACTAAACGGCAGATGAGGCCGTTGCTGCTGCGCAGCATGGGGAATCGTAGAGAGAGAACAAAAGTTTATTTACCTTATCACTTCGATTCCCTAAAGCTCCTTACACAATGCGAGGCGATAGCGATAGTGATAGCGAGAGAGACAAAATTGCCGACAAAGCTACAGCATTGAGATACACGGCTTCCGATAGGTGTAAAATCTTGTCGCTATCGCTATCACTATCGCCTCGCATGGTGTAAGGGGGCTTAACTTTCACTATATTGTAGAAACTGCGGGCATTTTTAAAATAAACATAGGGTGCCCAGTGTGGTGTCCTAAGATTAACATCAAGGGAATGCAGTGTCGATTTATTTTAATTATTTCATCATTTTAATTATTTAAAAAGGAAAATTTATTGAAGTGTGCGATTTTGTCACTTATATATAAAGGATGCTATAATTTAAATCTGCGTTGACGTCTCTAATTAACGTGAATCTTCAAAAAGATGTAAAAGCATCTAAAAAAAATATCTTGGAGTAAATTCGTACCTTGAATCTTCAAATCTTCCTCGATATCGGACTTTCCCGTGACCGTTCTCTCGGATCTCTCGGCAGCCGTAAACAGCTTCTTTGCCTCAATGTACTCCTCCTCGGGATCCGAGCCGGATGCTCCGTTTCCGGGTATCCTTTCGATCTCCTCCTTTAGATTAGGATTCGACGCACCGTCCGGATGCCTCAGACTGGAGATATTACAGTCACCCAGTTTACCACAGTACCTTCTAGGACTGGCGAGGTGGGCGACACTGCTGGGGTACCAGTAAGAGGCCGTGGCCGGCCTAGACATGCTCTGACGACAATTATCGCAGATCTTCTCCTGATCGGGTTTGCCGGCTATGTATGCAGGTTCGCTGTATATGCTGCCATGATTGCTCGCGTTGTCGTTGAACAAGACATCCGAAAGGGATAAAGACTGACAGCGAGACGGCGGACGGAAGACGGTCGCTGCTGGAATTTGTCCTGCGTTAATGTTATACTGGATGTAGACCGCAGATAGCTAGCTGTAGTGCCTTGATTAGAATTAATTACTTTTTATAGAAACGATTTTTCGTCCCTAATCGAGTAATCATGATTTTAATTCTTTTATTTGAAGTATTGCAATTTTGTTGTATTTCGGAAATCTCAATCGGATTTCTCAGATCTACTTGTCAATCGTCAATAGAATCAGAGTGCAAAAGCATTATCGTTTGAGCAAAACTGTTTTAGAACTATGTTAAAATTTCGTAGAAATCATTTTTAACGTATCACGACGAACATGTAAGAGATTACAAAGCTCATGTATGACGCGAATAATCCTGACGAGCGAATAGATAGAAAACGTCCATCTCCGGGAGGATTTGACATCGCGGGCAGTAAAGGATATTTGTCCGTCTTTCTTTTTGTCTCTTTTTGTCCCCGCGTGGCTGACTGAACATTCAATCGCGAAACTTACATGGAGCGTCTCGCACGTTGACGGTGGAGGAATTTTCCCTCTGGTAAGTTACAGAGTTGGAAACGTTGGCGAGCGCGAGTTTGCTTTGGTAGAGCTCGTGAAGGCGGGCCAACTGATCGAACTTGTGCCTGGTCTCTTGCTCGAGAAAGTCTTCGTGGTCGAAGTACGGTCTGGGCAGAACACCCGCGGCGACCGGCGGTGGATAATGCGGTCTGTATCTCTCCGTGTCCGACATCACCGACATTGAGTCTGAAAATGATTTTGTCTGTCTCATATCTCTTACTCGTCTAAGTTCATATACCTTGCCGCGCAAGAAGCCGCCCGATGGATAAGAACGATGGAAAAAAATAATACTAGGCAGCTGTCTGCTTTGGTTTCGAGAAATGGGGGCAACAACGTGTAATTGCATCGGGGTTTCTCTCTTCGAAGGAAGTGAATTATTGTTTTCTACCGCATGGCCTATTACGTGCTTTTAGTCGAAAAGTCGATTTCGCGCGATGATGTCAGGAATAGTTTTTCGTAGAAGTTTGTTCAAGTGCTCGTTACGGAAGCAATCGCAGGGAGACGAAAGTTTAAGTAGTTGTACGTGAAAGAAAAACATTTACAAAAGTTATTATATTGACTTGGTCAAAATTACACCTTATAATAAATTTAACTACTCGGTCTTCGCATATTAAAAGTACGCAGCAAATGTTTATTCTAAAGTATAATCAATATTGAAATATGAGTAGTTGAGAAATTGACTGTTTTAAAAAAGAATATACATGAATAAATGCAAATTTTTTAATTGACTGTTTTAAAAAAAATATATACATGAATAAATGCAAATTTTTACTTACCTGTGAAAGTTGATACCACAGTGAGATTCTCTTGGCTAAGAATCCTTAGAGGATGTTCTTCCTGATCGCTTTCGGGTAACGGATTCTCACCCATGCAGAGCGCAATGTCCTCCTCGGTCACCTGAAGACACGAGTCTTGCATAGGTACTGGCTCCAAATCTTCCACTTCAACGATCTCCAAAATTTCGTCCTCGGAGGACAACGAGTGTCTGGAGGGTAGAACAATGTCCTTGTGCGACAGATTCAGACTTTCCATGGATACCTCTCGGCTGACACCGTTGCTAAGTGGTTCAATCAGCGGCAGCGGAGGTGGTACGACAATTTCTTCATCGTCATCTTCGTCGTCCGGCAGATCGAGTTTCCCTTTTTCGATGCTGTCATCCATCACCGGGCTAGCCGTCAGATCTAATCCTGAATCCGTATTAGACTTGACGTTAAGTAGATTCAGCTTGGCACTCAGTTTTTCGGTTATGTCCTCGATTTCGTTCGCTTTCAAACTATCGCTCTCCACGGTAGACAACGACGTATCGTCGTCGTCCGCGCCGCCGCAGGTTTTAAACTGAGTCAGCTCCTTGAACTGGCCGGATGACTGGCCGGAGGACATCTTCGACGACTCGAGTCGCGGCGTGGCGTGTTTCGTCCGTTGTATTTGAGACGATTGATTTTCCACCCACTTTCTGATCATGCTCTTCTTGTGACTGTCCATGAAACCGTAACCGGAGGAATGCTGATGCGCGTGCAGTTGCAGTGCCGGCGAGCCGGTCAGTTGCATTGGTCCATCGATCCATGTTTCTCGTTTGTGATGAGAATCCTTCAGCATATGTCTCGCCTCCGCGACCTTCGACTTCGAGATCCTCGGTCCGTCTATCCACTGCTCGTCGGACCCGCCACTCGGCGCTGCTACCGGTATCTTACTGCTAGGTGAATCGTTGACTTTGGACGCCGAAGCGCTTTTCGACGAGGAGTTTTTCCTGGCCGGACTCGCTTTCGGCGTTGCGCTATGCGCCGGCGAGGTCTGCTTCGACGCGGTCTGCGTCAACGTCTTCACTGTCTTCGAGGACTTGTGAGCCGGACTGCGCTCCTCCGGAATCTTGCTCGGTCTTTCGGCGGCGGAACCGCGAAGCACTCTGCCCATCGCGCAACGATTATCACCCGAATTTAAGCTGGGTATGTAGACGGGCGGATGCTCGCCGTCAGTAGCATCGTCGGCGCTCGGCCCAACGTAGATCACGGTGTCGGCCGACAGATCGCTCGAACTCGGATCGCACTCGCTATTTTGTCGAGCCGCTTCCTCGCCGGAACTGCCGCCGCTTCCGGTACCCTGCGTGTTGCTGCCGACAAACTTGATTTTTCGGCGCCGCATCCGATGGATCCTCGACGCCAATTGAACGGTGGTCAATGTCTCGGCGTAGTGCTGGGCGTTGGGTGACACGTGAGCTATCATGGCCGCGTGACAAGTCAGAGAGCCGAGGCACTCTTTCAGCAGTTGAGTCAGCTTGTGCTCCTTGTACGGTAAGTGCTTCTGGCCGTTGAAGATCGCGAGCAGAATGTTGCCCAGACCGGAGAGGGGAATTCCACCCGAGGATTTCCCGCGCTCCGAGTTTCCCAGATCCATTAAATGTAACCGGCTTCTACCACCGGCAACTGCGCAGTCGAGGAAGCGTTTATTTTGAATATCATGCGTATAAAGCGAGAGGAAATGCGAGAAAATAACGCAAATATCATGTATATACTTGAACTCCGAAATAACGAAGGGGAATGCGTGTAATCAGCGTTTGAAATGCTACAGAGTAATCTCTTTTCCAAAGGGTACACGTTCCCGCGTCTTCAGACGGAAAGCGAAATAGCGATAGGATTTCGAGATGGAATTATTTACCTCCACCCTTGCCAGCGACGCTGTACTGGTACACGTGCAGCGTGTAAAGCATATGCGCGTCGCCGTCCTCCCGTTGACGACCGGCGACCGCCGCGTCGAGATAGAATGCCGCGCGTTCCGCCGTCGGCGCGCGGAGCTCGCTGTGCTGCTGCAATTGAAGAGTACCAAACAGCGGATCGTCTCTGAGGTACACGGCCGGCGATTGTTCCGAGTCTGGGAATAAAAGAACCGCCGGTGTTACGTAATGTTTATCTCGCATTTTTACGTCTCGTACAATACAATACGTCGCCAAGAAGATACGATGCGAATTTCACAGCGAATTCCTTTACATAATCTCGTATCTGTCGCAGACATAATTTTATTTTCGCCACATACCGGAAAAATTCTTCAAGTTAATACGATAAAACTTTTAATATTTTATTATTGACATTTTTTTCATCTCGTAATATAAATGTGTTCTAGATGTACGTGCTACGCTCGCGCGTGTATGTGCGCCTATCTTTTATCATGTTATATTAGCGATACGACGTGAGAGTATATAGCTATCTATAATATTTCAACAATAAAGAAATAATGAAACCCAAGCTCTCTTGGCTTTGCTGCTTCAAACAGATGCATTCCGTGTGTGCGTTCTGTTCCAAGTTCACGTAAGCTCCCTAACACATTCTCCGTTTATTTGATTCCATTATTTGGCGGAAAAATAATATCTGCGAAGGACAGGGCGACATGGGGATCGAGATGCAGGTGCGCACTACTCGGAGCAGTAAATCGGTCGAAGCGAGGCTCGAGATATCCACGGGATGCCTCGTCCTGAATTACGACGTCGATAAAACGTTGGAAGATACGTGGCAAGAGATACCTATACGTTTCGCTATCGTGCTTTATCATGCATTCCGTATCCGCGCTGGGGACGGTCGATAGGCGGGCCTATATGCGAATAATCAACGTAATGCGAAACATAACGGTAAATAGTGATCAGCGTAAAAGGGCAATTACGAAGTTGGTGAGATACGGGCCCGTGGATCAGGTGATCAGACAAAACAACCTTTCTATTGTTGTTGCTTTGTCGTGCGAATAAAACAGTCTGGTAGTAAAAGAGACACAGTTAAAAGGATAGTTAGAACTCCGACAAAGAGTTCTAAGAAGATCCCGAAGAAAGCACTGCGAACTGTTAGTTATTTCAAGTTGAACACGATGGTGAATATCGCGATCGCTAATGCGAAATAATAAAATAAATTGAATAAGAATAAAGAAACCATAAACGAGAAATTCGATGACTCGTAGATTGTACTTCTTATGTATAACACGTGAAATTAAAACTGTAAAATTAAATTTTGATTCTCCTCGTATAGGATGTTTTATATTTCTTTTTATTTCTGTTATTTGTGATCTATTAAGGTATATCATACGTAGGGAAAACATTCTGCAATAGTGATTTTATACATAGGAGATAAATGCAAAATAAATATCTGAAATCGATATGCGCATTAAAATTCGTTCATTGTACTGGAAAGATGTTTCAAACCATAAAATATGAAACAAAGGGAAGAAAGCGGCAGTCACAAATATCTCGCTCGTATCGTACACTTTCACGTCGTTTTTCGCGCAGGAATATTTGAGACCGTATGTCCCACGCGCGAGGGTGGATTGAAAATGCAGACTAAGGATTTCCTCGCGCCGTTGCACCAGAATCCGGTAGCGATCTATAAGAATGCTCGTAAAAAGTTGCGATAGCGAATTTATGCGGATTTTCGATCAGGAAACGCCCCGCACTCTATAAGTTGGGAAAAAGTTGTGGATGAAGACGGACAAAAGTGCTATTACATTTTCGCTAGGATTATTTACTTGTGGAACAATATGAACATTTCATGGGATGTAAATACGAAAATTTGAGTAATATCGAAATTCTCGGACATAAGCGCATGCTCACAGCTAAAAAGTTCGCCTGAAAAATAGCTAGAAGGAACGTAAATATTGTTGAGAGCATGACGTTTGACAATATACTCCTTTCACGCTCCGCGAGACGTGAGAGGTCCATAAAAGCGCCAGTATACGGACGAAAATTTAATTCGAGTAATGCTTCTCGAATACCTAGCTTTATGTCCGGAAACGTGCACATTCGTCCGTCTAAAATGACTTCACCTCACCTCACCTCACAGAGTCGGACTGCACTATCCGCGCGTGTATTTTTACGTGGTCTCCTATGCACTCGGGATACTACGACTGATACGCTGGATGTCGTTTATACGGCGTTTATATACGGTATTTATACGGTGTTTAGATAACCCCCATCTCTACGTTCGCAAATTGCCAATTAGCCTTTTACTGCCAGGCGCAAACTCGTCTCCTATCACCAGGCACAACATCGTAAAGGACGCAAAGGAACGACGTTAAAGGATAAGAACGGTGCGCGGCGACATATGCCGTAGTTTATTTCCGCCGGGCCGTCTGCGACTTTTCACATCTGTTCCTGCCGGAAACCTTTTACCGTGCCTTTATACCGCGTCGAGGAAACGGCCGCAAGCCTCGCACCAAGTCCCGGCGAGCGAGTTCCATCCTGAGCTTCCGTTGAGTCATCGGCCGATTGATTTCGACTATTTCCGATCGTATTAGACGAGAGATACAGTTTGAGCTAGTTGCTTCGTTCGAGCAGTTGAGCGTGCGATGAGGGAACAAGGAGCACGCGCGAAAGCAGGAAGCAGGAGTATCCTCTAGACTTACCGGAGCCCCCTTGATTTCCGTAATTTGCGAAGTCCCGAGGAACCAACTTAACCGTAGTAGATGTTCGATAATGAAATTCGACGAGGCGTATCCGACGAAAGCGAGAGCGAGGGGAAAAGAGAGAGAGAGGAGCGACATCGGAATATTCGGGTAGATCGACGCTAGTGCGTGCCTGTTGTAGAAATTTAGATAATTCCACGGATCCCGTATACCAAAAGCCCTTAATAATAGAAGCGCGAAAGTGAGTGATAGCGCGCTAGACTTCGCGGGACTTCGTAAGAATCTGGATTAAGAGAGATATTAATATTTATGAGGCGCATGAAGTGTAGCCCGAATACGTCCGCGCGGTTTTACTGGCGGATATTTAAGTCGTTGTGATAAAGAATGGAAGAAAGTTGATAATTGTTAAAGTAGTAAGTAACACTACTTTATTGCGTTTAATAGTTAGAAATGATGTCGATACGTGGTCTTAGTTTGACTTGGGAAAATTTTTAAAAATTGATTTACGATTTATATATAACAGACACTTCTTGATATCTTCTTTGCAGAAAGATACTTCAACGCAACGTTATTATCCAATAGTTTTAAATAAATAGGAGTTAAATAAAAATATATCCATGATATATATTTATATGTAGAACAGTAACGAGTTTTATTATTACACGGTATTATACACAGTCTTGATCTCATATAAATTTCCCGATTCCTTGACCAAGGGTCGACGTAAACGACTCCGAAACAAAGCTTAAACTTCGCAACTGGAACGTGATACCCCGAAATTCACGACAGGCTACACATCGAGGTAATAATAAGGACGGGCCCCGACGGGTCTAGAAGCCGACGTTATACGGATATATGCGGCGCGTATATACACCGCTCGTGTATAATAATTCACACAGACACGAGCGTAGAAGTACGGTGCAGAAGCGCGGCATAGCAATATCCATAAAAGGGACCGGAGGATGTAATATTACCGGCATCTGTGTCCTGTGGTGCAGAAGTACCGCGAAGAAGGAGGCGACGACGACGACGAGTCCGCGACGTCGACAGTGTTACGACACGTGAAGCTCGCGCAGCGGGGAAAACGAAGAATGAAATGTGGCAAAGAAAAGTGATCTGCGAGCAGCACTTTCATCCTGGCACAGAGACGCGTAATGGATGCGGTTTCAGCTTAGAGCAATTGTTACGCCCGTTCGTGGCGTCGCGGGAGGTTCGAGAAAGGAAATGCCTCCACCCTCTCTTTCTGAATAAATCGTTTTTCGACGCGTTTCGAATACAGTTTCCGAGCCCGGGTCCCTTCGATCGTAACGGTCCTCGTCGTCGCTGGGGCAGAAAGGCAGTAAAGGAAATCTGTTTCGCCTTTCCGGACGGCCGGCTGCGCGTCGGTACGCGACTTGTTTCCCGAGTTTCGCAATATTTCCACGAGAAGTTTCTCGCCCCGAGCACGCATGACGTATCGTTATGAATCAGAGCCCCTCGGGACAGTTTCATTCGTTTGCATCATTATTAAAGGCGGTCGATATTACGTCGGGATTCAGAAGTTATTGGACAATGATAATCCTTTTACTGTTAAAGCCAACAATAGCGAATTAGATCATTAGAATGCATACGACATAACCATATTGTAAGATTATTAATATTGTAAGAAATTGAGTGATAAAGTAATTAATTTCTTTTGTAAAAGGAGTACGGATAATTCCATTGTTTTAAGTATCTTGATAAATTCTACCATTCTTTGAAATATAATCAATTGACAGGATATTACATAGAATTTGAACTGGGAATAGAATTATGCATGTACCTCTTTCTGGAACAAAGCAATTTTGTCCTTTACGGTTTAATAACGTCTTAGGGGTTTCAGACAGTTTAATATCCTGAAACACTTTCATTTCATGGACTCTCCAGAGAGACAAGTGACATCACGGTCATTGACACGAGTTTCTTAAAGTCTCCCTTCAACGATACGGAATATAAAATTTGTATTATATAACGTGACTCTCCCGAGAAATTGATGTTTATAATAATTCTAATTTAATTGAAATTTGTCATATTGCTCGTAAACAGTTCAGGGTGAATGTACATATCTATCATACGAGAAAATATAAAGTGCGTAGATAACTGATCAGGTGAATACATAACGTCGTCTAGTAATATTCGACAGATGATAACTCGAAGAGTATGTTTCACGTTAAAGTATCATACATCACTCAAAGTATTCTTGTTTCTCCGTTCACTTTACTACGTAAGAGTGCATTATAGAGACACGCCACGACCGGCTTTTTTCCGAAAGTGTCAAGATTGATATATCGACTGCAGAGGGACCTTCTCGTCCCTGCACGAGAATAAGGCAATGCCCGATTCACAAGACACCAAGCGTGTTCATATGCAATGTCGCGGGTCTTTTGGCGACGAAGAAGAAGAGGCGGAGGGAGAGCAGAAGAAAATTAACGAACCTTCGGATAGCGTATTAAAGTAGAAGGAGTCGGTGTTCATTGGGACTCATTGGGAGTGGCGAGGGACGAGGTCTACATGCTTGGCGTATCTATATACATTTGCTAAAATAAGTACTACTAAACCTTTCCCGGAAACACAGTAGACGAACGACGCTGATATGAGAGCGACATGAAAGGATTAATGAAAGTTCAACGGTGCCGTCATCTCGCTGCTAACGCAGCAAATTATTGATCGTCACCGAAATCAGACGACGCGTAAGGGATCTCGAAGAAACACTTCTCCAGAGAGACACGATTGGTCTTTTCGTAGGAACATTCGTCTTTCATTTTCGTAAAACATTTTCGTTTAGTCGTTAACTTTATTTTTCTGCTGGCGGGAAGTCTCGAGAAAACTTTTAATGTAAACTGCACTTTTGATTTAATGCCGCGGATTTATCGCTTCTTCCTTTGAAAAATCAACAACATAGTTCCCAACTTGCTTTATTTGTTCGTTATATTCACAGTTGGATATTTTATTAAAGATTTTTTTATCTTCTACTTTATCGTTTCAATTTTGCTCACATCAGGGCGTCTGCATTACATGTACTTATATTAAACTGTAGGTTTTAATTTCTTTAGACTATTATAAGATTTTAATTTCCACAAATTGTATATTTATCATTATTTTGGCACGTTTAACAATTGCCAAATTTAGCGTATCTTTCTCCGTCATGAGATAATTCACCGCAAGCGTTTCCGTAACTTTTACGAGGGGATAGGCTGCCGGATCTATTTCGTAGCGAGCAATTAAAGAAAACCGTCGTCTTACGTACCGGGTGGCTTCCGAGTGAATGGTGCTGGGCAATGGACCGTGGCCGACTTCTCCCGTAGGGAAGGAAAACTTACGGCCATTTCGGGAACGACACGCCTTCCTTGCTCTGCCACTCGGCACTTTAACGGCGCACGCCTTTTGTAGCTCATTGTCAGGTATATGGCAAGTTGCCAGTTATCATAGTGATGATTTTAAGTCTGTCATATAAAATTGTAATTCTGAAATGTTATTAAGCCGAATTCTAATGGTTAAAAAATTTAGTTTGAATAAAATAACACGGGAAGTTACAACAAACTGATTTAATTATAATATATTCCATCTAAGATATGTATCTTTTGGTCACTAATGAAACTATATAAGGATAAATATTTCTGGTAGTGAAATAATTTTAAAAATTAATGCAAATATTTACGGAATAATTTAGTGTAAAATTAATCGAAAATATATATAAATAGAGTGGATATACTATAGCTATCATTTATCTCGATTTATGACATATCGCTCTGCTATAGTGCATCGTGATTGTTATTCATAGCTTTAGTTTGATCGAAATCCAGGAAACAAGGGACGTAGTGACAACGCTGATAGTTTATCGAGCTGCTATACTTTCTGTGCTATCGAGTCGATGTGGTATCGCGGTTATTGGTATTGTGAGTATTCCGATCGGCGACGGTTAGCAGCCAAATTGAGTATTAACAAACAATTCGTGTAATCGTCCCCACAGGACGATAGTCGGCTTAGTGGTGAATAGTCTGAACTTCGGTTGATTTTTGAAACTAACTCTCCCTAGCATTGCGAAAAACATGACGCCCTCTGCGGTATAAATTTTAGTTTAAGATTGTTGAAATAAAAAGTTAAAGGTTGTGATTTTCATTTCTCTTTCATTATAAATATATAATTAAAAGTGATACTCTTTAAAATATATAAGAAAAAAATATTAGAGAAAATTGCTATCATAAGATTAATAGTCGAAGGATTTTTAATTATGCTTACGAAATTTTCTTAAATTATTTTATCATTGCAAGTATTCGTATTATAATACTCGTTCCTAGAGAAACTGTTTCTCTAACCAATCACCGTCTATTTCAAAGAACCTACATCGTACTCTTTCCTGGAAATAGATCGATCGCATCTTGTCGAATAGTGATTTTTCACCCAAGAAGTACACACTAAAGGGAGTATGTATGTATGTACGCATTGTGTCCTGTGCAATCAAGAAAGCGCGGAATGCAAAACGCGCGAGAAGCTTCCCTATTTCGCATCGCATCTTACATTCGACTTTTCTCCCATTCAGTTCATCCCTGCATTTTTTTGCGGTTTTTTTCCCCGTTCGCTTTGCTTTTACACGTTAAGAGCTGCGCGTGGCGGACGTTTTGTTTCTTCTCTATTATTCTCCACTCTCTTCCTTATCTCTGCGAGACCGATGTGGAAGAAATATATAAAACAATAACGGATGGTGAGAATTATCACAAGCTTTCTCTCGTCGTGAGCGGAGGAAAACGGGCGTGAAATATTCTCGATTCTCTTGTTCTGCTTGCCGCGCGCCGTTCGTTGATATGCATACGGCCGATTAAAATGAATACGATTCGAGAGAATCCTCTGTTCACCACGGGGATCGTATAGAGTGATTCAAAGTTTATCTTTCCAGTGAAAAAAATTATTAGATTATAATAGTATGCTCAATGAGAGAAAGAGGATCGGAATTGAAAAGATGGAGTACTTTTAATAATTTATAAGTCAAATTTGGCAACTTTAATATATTAAAAAACATATTATTGACAACAATATGACATATTGCTTGGATTTTTTACCAAAAGTTGATTTATAATTACAAATTATAAGAAGTACACTATTTTGGCTAATTGTAAGAGTATAGCCTTCATGAATATTTTGACGAACAGTTTTCTTGTTTTCTAGAATCAAGTAAGTCATAGTTGAGGATGTAAATAAGACTGTCTTATCTTACTATCGATGAGAGGCATACTCAGAATAAATGAATAAGATGAATAAATGATATAAAACGAATAAATAATATATAAGATGAATAAATGATATAAAATGAATAAATGATATAAAATTTCAAAATCTTACATTCCTATGTACAGTTTTCGTAATTTACTTAGTTCGTAAATATTATGGCATTTTATTTTTTTGAATGTATTTTTAACGAATTTAAAAATCGATTTAATTAAGCGTATTGATATACTATTGCGAAGAACACAAGTGAACGTTGTTTATGATTTGATGAGTGTCGCCCAATAATATAAATGTTTGGAATAGACTTAAAAAATACAGAGGGCTGATAAAATAACAGGACTCGATCTCGGGACGATCTCGAAAAGCCACGAATCCAAAGGATAACTTATGACTATGTGTAGCAAATTCTCACAAAACTGTGACAAAATGTTAGTAGCACATATAGCTATTAAACATGCGCATCAGGGAATTTAGGGTATTTTTAAAGATGTAAAAATGAGGATATAAATATTTATATAATTAATTTATAGATGCATTATAAATAAAAGTATTCTGAAAAGTTCTTTTGTCAAGATAATTATGCGCGAACGCTACTACATATGTATCTTTATCATTAATGCTAAATCATCGCTCGCAGCGTTTAATCATATATTTTTAATGTGGTGACAGTTAAAAAGTAATAATTAAAAAGTACCTCTGAATCGTCCTGTCTATTATTTTCCTGCACGGAAACAGTTTACTCCGGTTAATGATTTATATGTATATGACGAGACATTCGGACATTATTTTGTTGTCACATTGAGAGAAAATCGTTTTTATATAGACGTCGCGGACCGATATCGAATTATAATATATTTACGCGAGTGTATATTATCGGTTTTCTCTCATGCTTATGTGGTATTATGCATACGGCCGATCAATACATTCATTGGCGTGTTTATTATTTATTCCACAACGTTATTGTAAATATTTGGCTCAATTGCAAGTAACTGCTGGATGTCACGAAATAATTACGTTATTAAATAATCAGTGGCGTGATGGAAGTTATCTATAAATGCTTTTTTGAAAAGCTATTCTCTACGGCAATAATTATTTATCGTTTGTATAATAATTTTTTTTAAATAGCTGTCTGAAATTTAATATAAATCTCCATATTGAATATAATAGACTAATAAATATGCTTTTAGTAACCATTTGGTCAACTCGACATTTACACATTATTAATTCATGTACTAATGGAAAAAAGAGCACTCTGACATTTATAACATTAATATTTAGCACGCTTTTTAAATCATATTGAAGGGCTTCATAGATAGCGTACTATAACAGCGGACATAAATCAATAAAGAGCCAAGTTATTCATTTACGAACGTATTCATTTATAACACCTGGCGAGAAGAAGTAGCTTTATTCTAGTTTTAAGCTCGGTTAAGTGTTAAATATTCCACCGCAAGTTGCCTCAATTATTGCATTAGGGCGTAAGCTTAATTAAATATTCCATTGCATACAGTTAGAAGTAACAAAGGTAAACCTTTGCTCGGAGACACTCCCCTTTTCGTCGGCGGCACCCGCGTAAGATCCAGACGTCGAAAACTTTAAATAATTACCGGGCGGGGATTATCAAGTTCCCTGGGGGAAACGCGAACTTGGAGGGTACTGCTACTCGACTTAAATCTCGAGCGAAGAACGCGCTTGTAGCATCCGGCACTGGCGTAACTAATGTCCTTCCAGACTGAAAAGAGGTAGAAAAAGATACAAGAGAGAAAGAAAAAAGGTAGAAAAAAGGTACATAGAACAGTACAAAAAGGTAGAATTAAAGAGTAAGAATTGCACCAGTTTTATATTTCATTTTTCTAGCACTTATATGTTATCACACATTATTATTTGAAATATAAAAGTGTCCAAAATTATAAAATTCTATATTTTGGATGCCGAGTGAAGGGACATTCTTCTAAATGTTACGCCACTGACACGTTGAAATAAGATGCAGAAAAAGAAAAAGAACGCGCGAAAGAAGAGGAAAGACGAGATGAAGAAGGAAAGAGGAAAAGGTAGATAAAGGATAAATTTACGAAGTCGAGATAGTTCTATAGATATGAGTTAATTATTTAATAAGCTGGAAAATTAATTCCATCGCATTTTAATTAGTCTGGAGACCAGAGGAAAGCGGAAAGCTGCATGGCGCGATCGTTAAGTCAGCATTCAAACTACTCGTCGAACGCGAGTTTTACATGGAATGCGCGCATCGTACATACTCGAAACATTCGGTATTTACTCTAATAAATGGCTAAATTTCTACGTAAAATCCCCAAGAGTGTCTGGCAACATGGCAGAAAATTAGATTTTACTGTTCTCGAATCTACGGTATAAAATTCTGAATTTGCAATCTCAAAACTCTAAAAATTTGAATCACAGACACATAAAGATACGTTAATATTTTTAAAATGCTTATAAAGGTTTATTCAATTAATATAACCAATGATATAACCAATTAATTAGAAATTTTCTAACTTTTTTTACGATATGATATAACTATTGTATGTTAGTGGAATATTAAAATCCACAATGCGAAAAATCTGATAACAAACATTTATTTAAAAACTGTATGTTTAGTCTGTATATGTAAATAGATCATAATTTGCGTGATGTTACACATCAGAGAGATATTACACAATTTATAGATCCCATTTTTGAAGCACAAAGGAAGATGCTCCAGAACGGATAATCTAGTTAATTTTCAGAGCAATATCCTTGAGTACCTTTGACTATCGTTCCCATAAATGCTCCGTAGCGGTTTGTCTTCCAAGGAAATAGCTTTTTATTAGTTTAGCTGGAGAAATTCGAGTCTATCGAGATGCAAGACACAAAAAGGAAGGAAAAACAGAAGTAAAAGGGAGTGAATAGTCAGGGTGGTGGTCAACATGAAGTAGAGAGAGAGAGAGGAAATAATCCTGTACTTCAATTTTACGGACCAAGTCGTCCACTCGTCCGTCCGTGAAGACGAAACCAAATTGCGGCCAATAGCAAGTCTCATCCTACTTCCTGAATATTACTGCCGAATCCTCCGCGCATCACTCTCGGTCGAGACAGGACAATTTCGACGTTTCGTGCTTTCGAGCGTCGGCCGCACGACTGGTTCCCGTCGATTCAGAGACGTTGGAGATCGACTCGGGCGAGTGCGCGCATCAGGCAAATGGAACGTGCGAGCTATTGCAATTTCCGTGCGGAATTCTATACGCGACTTGGCTTCGGCCTAGCCGGGTTATGTCTTTAAACTCGATCATAGCCATGAAACGTTCCTATTTTCATAGGAATGTCCTTGGCTGTTCTTTTGACAATCTTAAGAACTCGAAATGAATATTCTACAGCATCGTCTTACTAGATTGCATCACATGATACCTTAGTATCGTGCAGCGTAAAACTCTCGTGATATCGTATATCGTTTTCGGAATCACGACACTTCTCGTAGAATTTCATGCTCGTAATATTTTAATGGATTAATTTGTATGAAGTCTGCTATTTCTCCGTACGTCAAACTGACATCCGACTTAAACACTTCAATAGGATAGAATACTTCGATCGAAATGAACGTATTAGTCAATAACTGTATTCATCGTTGCGTGCATTAATTCTGATTACGTGAGACTCTTCGTGCGTTTGGATGTGATTACTTGATTAGAATCATGATCAGATCTGTAAGTCAATTGAGTTACCGTGGGAGGATTATATATACGGGATTTAATACGGCGTCGTCGCGACGATACAATTTATATCTACCGCGCACGCGCTACTATACGGCGTTGATTAATTTAAACGATTGTACCTGGCCGCACTGTTCGAAACATCGAATTAATTGTGGGAAATGCTAAACTCTCTATCATAGGAAAGTGAAACGCTCGAGTGAAAACGCTCGAGAAAGTTTTAGCCGCGCTCTAGAGATTAGATTCGGTTCTGTTTCGAAAGAGACCCCCGGCACTTAGCCCGTCTTATCCCTTAAAAAGGGGACGGTTCTAGACAAGTGGCTCTTAGAACACACAAGTTTCTTTAATGAGAAGCTGCGCAAGTCTGCGGTTTAACCTAACGAAGACATTGAATAAGATACCATATTAACGAAATTGCATGAAATGCATATCGAATAATTGGAACGATAATATAATCTGTCCGAATAGTTGCAATTTTTTATTGTTTATTTTTTTTCGTAATTTCACGTATGTCTTTCCTGTTAAAGCGCCTAATTCTATAGAAATATAATCTTTATTTTTAGTCTAAGTAATTTCATACAGAAATAACAGAACAAAAGGTAATAGAATTTTTTTTTCAAATTCTGTCTAAACTCGCACGTTAGATGAGTATTTGTATGAGTGTTTCTAATTTGTCGTGGATGTCTCTTGTACAATAGATTGGCGCTAAGTGGATAACATTAATTGGTCAGGAGAAATGTCAACGAAAAGTTCGAGCTTTTTCACGCGAGGATACTTCGACTAATTGGAAGATTACTTACCGTTCGCGTGCGCCGCAAGCAGATCCCTCAGTTGTTGCTGGCCCGTGGTCAATTCCACGCAGCTGACCCTGACGCTGAACCGGGCGCCGGTTCTCTGCCGTTGCTCCGAAATTCCGCGAAAGAGCCACGCTATAGCGCAAGGAATCGCGCCCAGTGTATGACCAGCCTCCGGAGTTCCCAGCATGGTGTGAGACTTACCTAAATTAGAGCGAAGAAATTTGTTAAACGTGGCGGATGCTCGCCGATTATAGGCGATGTAAACACGGGGATCATGTTGGAGGCAGCGATATTCGGTGTTTAAACATGCAATGTAAATGCAAATGGCGTAGACGAAAATTATTCACCGCAATTTGAATTAATTATAACTAGTTTACTGTCCGCTTATACTGTCCGCTTATTCATATTCTATGAAACTCATACGATTTAAATATACATTCCGGATATTTTTTCTGTACTTATAACAGAAATAGTTACTCTAATTCATATAATTAAAAATTATCGAGATAAAGTATTTATAATATAACGCAATAGAAGTCCGATATTTACCCTCGTGTCGATAGAAGCGATGACGGATCAAAGCTAATATTACGAATGATTCTTGCCAGACTGACAGATTTATTGACGTAGGGATCGAATTAACGCCCGTAACCGTGCCGCTGGTGCGACTGGTATGTGGACAAGCTTCATTGTTGATTGGCATAATCGCGATTTTCCCCCTCGTGTGTCGCGACGAATCAATTCACATGGATGATTTCGAAAATCCTGTTTATGTATATCTACGGCCGGCGCGGCGCGTGAGCCGACTGGGTGCAATAATTGCAATGCCAGATTTGTGGTCGGGCTCGAACGAGCCGCTTAATTTGTTTACTATTTAGTGGACGACAACGTAACGGCTAGGATGACAACCGGCGATTATATCGAAGTAGAAATAAGTAGACGACAAACAACGAAATGATCGATCGTTATTTCGCTTTTTGCGCGAAATATTAAAATTAATTCATTCAAATGACAATAACGAAGTACAACTTGCGCAACAAAAAATGATTCGGCTGTGTTTTTAACGGCGATTTCAGCGCGAACTTGCGATAACGGCACGTACTGCGCGAAACTTTATAGCACGAAAGTTTCGGCGAAATTGAAAGTCGAGCTCAAACGCTCCACTGTTGACAGAGAAATAAAAGAGCTCTTATTAAAATCATAAAACGGTCTGATGAGAACGGAGAGACGACTTATGGCAGGAGGGTTACGATACGGAGGACGAGAGATTGAAGCGAAAGGCGTAAGATCCTGACGGCGGAGAGAAGCCCCCGTCGGCAACGGCGGAGTAATGGAAAAGCAGCAGCCGTCGTTGAATCTTAAACGTTATTTAATTGTCTTAATGTAAAATGGTGAATTATGTTGTTATTTAATTAGAAACGCGGCGAAAGAAAGGGTCGCACCTATATCTCGCCGCGGTAACGGACAGCTTTTGCGTCTCGGGAACTTTTCAACGATTCCACTTCGGAGAATTCGCGCTCCGCCGGCAAGATTCGAGCGGTCGAACCGCAAAAATTCCGCAAGAATTCACGCTATGCCGCCGCGAGATTCACGAGGTCGCTGGTAGAAAAACGAAGCGGTAGCCGCGCTGCATTCTCAGACGATCGGTATAACACTCCCGCATAAGGATACTTTGAAACGGATGCGAGTGATAATTAAAATTCCGCTCAAATACCTCGTTATACGCGAAAAACGTCAGGCGCCAATACAGATCGCGTGGTAGGAGTTGCGTGTATTCTTCGTATCGTTCCTCACCATTCATTTTCTGGAGAAATTGTAACTTTATGATCCAAGATGAATTGTAAAGATAATATTATTTGAAAATGTGAAACGATTTATTCGTACGTGAGTAAATGTGTTTTTAAAATGCAAATTTTCGTAAATTAAATTCTGAAACTGCAAGTAATTACTTCTAATTTAATTCTCCACATGCCTTTGACTTTTAATAGCCTATTAAATTATGTAATTAATTAATTGTAAAACATGCTAAATAATTTTAATGTATCGCTTTAATACGAATGAAAATAATATACTTACGGATTGCACGAATTTGCAATCCATAAATTATGCACGCGAGATTATCAAAAATCAGATAAATCCTTTCTTGGCCGCATAAAACCAAAACCAGAGGAGCGTGTCACGCGCAAAGTATCCTTTCTTTGACTGAATCGCTTACCAAGGTTATCATTGTCAAAGCCCCGTGTTTTTGAGAGGGATGAGAGAGAAGTCTCGGTGCATCGAACACGCGTGCTTCTTCCCCTTGTCGTCGTTGCATAATCCACTTTCACGGTCCTTCCGCGATCTCAAAGGCTTCGGCGGGGTGTCCGCAGTTGTGGGATCCGCACGCGCGGGGGTAATTAGGAACGCGCTACAAAGTACAAACGGGCCCATTGTTGTCCCTATATCTGTATATATGTATGTAGCTTTATGTATCTCTGTTCGCCCTCTGTCCCTTCGTAGGAGACAAGAGTCCCGTTGCTTTGAAAGCGTAAATCTCTCTCATCCCTCGCCTTTCTCTCTCGACACCCTCTCGTCTGTCTTTCTCCATCTCTCACAGCTTCTCCGCAGACTCTTTGCATGCGATTTTCCAGACCGCGAAATAACAGACATGCGTGCGCGCGAGCGCAACGCATTTGGTTTCATCGGCGATTGCTTCGCGTGAAATAAAAGACGTGTGCTAGTCGCCATTTTAAAAATTGCTGAGCTGACTGGATTGCTCCTGTCGTGCGTATTCTTTCTCCTCCTCGTCTCGTAGATCCATGCAGATCTGGTCTTCGTCCTGATTTCTATTCCGCTTTCCTTATCCTCTTACTATTTTACAATCTCCCTATTTTTTCGTTTTTCTTTTTTACGTCGGAAGACGATGGTGTAAAGAGTTATGAGAGAGTCAAGATATAAAAAGAAGTGAGAAAGAGAATAAGAGAAAGAGTTGGAATAGCGTGGAAAACGGTGGAGAGTGCGGGGGAATGCGAGAGGAAGAAAAACGTTCGCATAGCGATGATCAAAAGCAGTTTGCTTGCGGACTTGCTTGAAGTACCTTCGAAAAAGAGAGGGAAGACGCTTCGCGAATTCGTTTGGCTTCCTTTTACACGGCTCTTTGTCTACGGCCGTTAGGTTCTTATCTTCCCGACGCGCCTCCTTTTATTTTATTTTAAACTCTATTGATTCCCCCTTCCCCGCGTTGCGAGAAATCCCGCACGACTGCGCGAACTTTGGCATTGAGAGTCGACAATTTCTCAATGCGCCGCGGAATTATGAAACCGTATCGGTCCAAGAACGATGGAAGCCAGCTAATGACTGCGCTTTGGAAACCGTAAATTTATATGACGATAAACAGAAATAGCATGTCTCTGTGCACTGCCATTTTACTCGCATGAATTTAAAATATTGAATAATTATCGGAAATAACTATTTAGCAATTTATGTAGAATAAATATACTTAATTGTTGTAAATATTTTATATAGTTTCATCTAGCCAGTTCAATTAATATTTTCTTATCTGCATCTAAATAGACTTCCACGTATCTATTTGCATGCCAAATAAAAAAAAATCCTCCAGAAAGATATATAAATTCATAATGCCAAAAGGAATTCAGTGAGAAATATTTCACGAAGTTCAATTGATAAGTATTCATATTCACAAATTTTGTAAAAACTCTCGTGAAATACGCATTTAAATATGTATGTTTTGAAAGGGAAATACATATTTCAATTATTGTAACAAACTTTTTCAAAACATGCATATTATACAAGATATTCTCCATAAATTTGTTAACCTGGAAATTGTTTTCGCGCAGAAAAAACGCGATGATGGACTGCGGATAGTCTCTTGGGCTGTGCTATGTTAAAATTCGAAAGGTACGAGGGAGAAAGTGTGTCCCAGTAGCATACATTATCGCTATTCCTTCCGGTCTCGCTTCTTCACTCCTCATTCCTCTATTCTTCTTTGTCCTTGGTTCTTTCTCTTTACTCACTCTCTTTCAGCACCGACATTACCACCCGAGAATTCTCTTTTCCGCACACTTTCCACGCATAATCATGCATTTGCATGCAAACTCGATATCACTACTTAAAATGTAAAACAACTCGGCGCCTCTGCCGGGTGCCTACCTTGCGGCAGCACGACGAAGAGATATCGAGTGAAGGAAGGAACAAATGCCTAAATAAAGAATTTTCGCGACATTTCCCTCAAGACAAAATGTCGTATATCAATGCGCTTGTGTATTTTATTCTTCGATCAAGGGAAATGGAAAATAGTATTGAACATCTACCTATCTAATAATAACCTAGAAAATCCTAGAAAGTCACTGTCTCATATATCCATAAAAACGGTTTAAAATCTTGATTCACACAACTAACCCTAGTTTGTTAATTACTTTTTTCTTTATCTAATGTAAGATAATGTATATTTGATTTGAGATTTTACGTAAAAACATGATGTAGATATATTTTAATATTATGTATAATTTTACAAATTGTTTTATTTCATAGCTATGGAAATTTTTTGTTTCAGATGGAATCCAAAATGTTGTTTAATTGCAACGTGTAATTGCTCTCGAAGAAACATCATGGCGAGTATCAAGTAAGTGGTACAGATGTGTAATATGGTGCGGTAAATTACACTTGACAGAGATAAAGATATCCCACGAGATAAAAACTCCGCGGAATATTCACATTTCGTATCATTATATTTATGATTCGCCTCGACGGATTTTGCGCAGTCGTGAATCGATGTGAATAAAATTTCTTGTGTAAAATGAGGCAGTTTGTTAAATAAAAAATGAGGAACCTTGCAGGATATTGTTTCACATAGGTTAATACATCTTTTATTTATGACAGATAAAAAAAAGGATAAAACAATTAAAACGTTAAATAAAATGATGAAAATTAGTACTATTAATTAGATGGATAAAATTAGGAAGAAGTATATTACATCTTATCGCAAAAGATATCTAAACTTACCCAAACCAGCGTGTCCGAAACAGAATAGACAGCCATCTGTTCCATTAATGACCGCGTGAATTACATCTGTAAGAGCACTCGAACAGATCTCGGTCTGGAAAGAAATATAACAAATTATTTATATATATTTTATGATCATTATTATTAAGTACTGATTATAATATTGGTTTGATCTTTGATCCACTTAGTGACTGACATTCTAAATTGATTCTAATCATTATTAATTACTAATTACTTCGCGACGATGCAGCTTTAAGGCAACTGAACGAACGCGATTTTAATTACGTCTATCTCGTAATAATACTGCGACGAGAGAAAGAGGTGGAACGCGTCAAGCTTTTGCAGGACAAAACGAAAAGCCCGGCCGGGTTCTCGTAAAGTGCTTAAGAAAGCACGTTGGCGAGTCGGGTTTAATAAACGCGTGTAACATCTCCAGAGTGAAAAGCGAGGAGAAAGACGCAGGGACGCAGGGACGCAGAGAGGAAGGGGTCACGAGATTATGGAAGGTGGTCCTTTGTTTGCTCTTAATGTATTCATAGACTGGAAAAGACTTTTACCGCGCCGGGAAACAACGTTTGTGGGTCCGGCCCAAGTGCGGGGCCACGTTTTAAAAAGGGTATGGTTAAATGGTCGCAGCAGTCGGCCGTCGATTGATGTCGAGATATCGAGTATCGATGAAAATTGAGGGAAAGGGAGATGATGGCGGGAAAATCGGAGGGTTGCTCGTTTAGGAGGCGGGTTTCACGAATTTCCTGCGGAAGCTGCCGACGATCCCGAATTGAGCCTGCGGCAGATGTGTCGCAAGCGATCGATATAAGAAACGCCGCTAGATCGGCTGTCCTTCTTCGCTTCGACGTCGCATAACAAACGGAGTCTCGGACGATGAAAGAGATGAAAGAGATGGAAAAACGGTCGTGTGTTATAAGAGAAGGTACCGCAGTTTACGAAAAAAATCGGGAGCAAGATGAGGACGTGTCAATGCCTCGGCGAAACAAGATTGAAATCTTCGTGGACGAGAATCGGATGAGCCCGAGATGGAAAAAAGGGCGGATGAGAAGCTCGTGGAGAGAGAAAGCGCGTGGAGGAAGGAGAAATGTATCGAGGGTTAGACGGAGAGAAAGAGAGACTGAACGGAAAGAGGCGTAGCTCCGGAAAGGCGAAGTGCAGAATCGAGGTAAGGAGCGAGACGCCTATTGCGGAAAGACAGAGAAAGAGGTCGATCGTTTTCCCTCTTTCTTTTTTTTCTCTCCTGCGCAGTGGCAAAAGGATAGGGAAATAAGGAGTCTAGTCCCTTTCCCAATATGGTAATACCAATCTGTCGTTGCTCGTTTCAAAGGGGCGGCACAGCGTGTAGCCGCAAACGAGCCTGTCGATACTGCCGCAGATTTACACCGACTTCTCGATACAGATTTAGACGAAGAAATGTTTTTTACGCGGCGTCTTGATAAATAAATTAATTTTTATCTAAATCTATTTTAAAATCAGAATCGCTCGTTAATTTATACATGGACGATCGCATCCGTAATTAAGTTGATCTCATTATCGATAAGACTATCATATTTACATAATAGGATTTATCTTTATACATATAATTAATTATTTTGAATACATATTCGATTTTCTTTATTTCATAGAAATGGAATCATCAGTTGTTCTGAAGCGTTAATTTAGTATCGAGCATATTCAATTGATGAGTAGAAGATATTGAAACGCGGACGTTTTAGCTCGACGTGGTGGATTCGTACGAAACCAATATCGAAACCGACGAGATATCCGACACTTACCACGGCAACAACAACGACAATCATAATTATAACAGGATCATCCCGAGGGATGTAACGCAAAGCAAACATATTTCGCAGATACCTGCACCCTCCGTCGCCGGAGAGATCTCGCCCTTGAACTCCCCGAACCGTCGGCATGACGGTTAATGAAATACGTGACCGGAGCCACCGTCATAATCTCAAACACTTGATTCCGCGCCCGTGCGACGGGAGAAATTGCGGAAAGGGGTCCTGCCGCGCGCGTTCCTGATGCGCGCGCGACCGAGCGCCCATCGATGTCGAGCCTTTGAAAATTTTCACCGGCGCGAGGGCCACCCTCTGTGATGTCCGCCCTCGGGGTAGACGCCAGCGCGTAATGCTGTTTAACTCTGTCTTTCTCTCTCACGCTCGGATTTCCGTTAAAAATGAGTAACAATAGCAATTCACTTCCGCTTTGATGTCCTTTTAATAATCGAAATCCCCAGAATTGATACGCGGAGAATAACCGGAAATAGAATCGAGTGAAAATTAGTTAATTGGTTGGCCGGTCCTTTGTGTCAATTGTCGCGAAAAATTTTTTTCCGATAAAATTCCTGCGCGAGATTCTTGGAAAATAAAGCAATAACTAAGGTAACGTAAAAATTACGTAAACGAATTTATCCTGTCAGAAATTACGTTTATACTTAATAGATTAATCCAGAGTTAAGCTTTCAAAGAATAATTTTCCCATTTTTGTTCACGAAACTCTTTACAATTCGGGCAATTGAAAAGAAATGACTCGATGCGAACGTGTGACATCTCAATCGCGCTTATCTCGCGGTGTTTATTTCGAGCAGGGTGTAGGCGCGAATTAAAAGACACGCGTTGCGGTGTGACTTACAAGCGGCCTCGTGTCATCACGCTCGTAGTCGTTTGAATTCGGCTTGCATGACGCGTTTCGGTAACGCAATATTGGCGCACCGGACCGGAATACCAATCGCGCGGAGGGTCGGATGTTCTGCTCTCGCAAGCCCACCTTCGGCTTGCGAGGAAGAATTCACGACGGAGACCTTTTTCCCCACTTTTCCCCGCTTTCGATTTCGCCATCTACGCTCTCCTCCTCGTTCTCCCTTATTGCCACCCCTTCTTCCGATACCTCTTCACCCTTCTCCGAGCGCGAAATGTAAAACTCATGTCGAAAGTTCGGAAAGAAGCTGCGTGAAACCGTTCTACCCTAGCGACGCTGAAGTGAGATGAACGAGGAGGGGTTCCCTTAATGGCTGGAAATAATCGAATGATCTTTTTCCCCCCTTCGTCCGCGTCGTCGACGAATCTCTTAATTCGCAAGTTTTCCAGATGCCTCAACAGCAATGTCTCGTGATGGCGAATCGAAGTGACATTACCGTGGACATTCCTCAACTTACAAGCGACAGCACTTCCACAATTCGCGAAATTCGTATTCTTTCTTTCGATATTCTTGCAAAACCTTTATTGACGATAAGGGTGCGCAGGAAGTTATTCTTTTTAGATTGTTTCTTATCATTTCTATATAATAAATATAATTAATTCATAGGGAAGCATCTTAATATTAATAAAATAATTTGATTTTTCTCGAACAAAGAAGGCATTAATATTTCATGTCGTTATAACAAATAATTAACGTTCTGTTAGCCAAATGTTAATTTGAGAAAATCAATTTTAGTAAAGAAAATTAAAAATTACAAAAGGAAATGCCAAGCAATTAAAATTAAACATCAATGTAGAAGAATCGCTATTTAGCGTTGTGCTTCTGTAAAAGCATAAGCCAAAGCCTATCGCAGGCAAATTTACATAAGAGCATAGCGTATAAACGTCTCCGGCCAATGAGGCTTCTGGTATAAGCTTCACAGTACAATACAGCGGCTTACGTCGGGCGCTTCATTGGTCGACGCGTTTATATGCTGTGACGATGTTCTTATGCAAATTAGCATGCGATGCTGCTGATGTATCAATATTAATATAACTATAGAAACAGTGGCAAAAGGCGACGGAACCTTATTAAAATATGCCGAGAAAGCACAATACCAGTTTAAAATTAATATTTATTAACAATATAAAACGTAATATTAAATTTTAACTGTATATTGCGTGCGAAAATAAGATCTTTAGATCTAGAATGAAAATTGAAATGTGTTTTTATTTAATTGCTGTTTTGATATTCAATACGAAACACTTGTCCAGCGTTTTCGATAAAAGCCGAATAAATGCGCTATTAAGTGGCGCGCTTTTTCGAGTAGTAGATAATTATATCATCGCTTGTTTGTTCGCCCGTCCGATTCGCAATAACAAATGCGAGTCACGTAATCTTTTTCTTCGGCACGATCATGAACGTTAAAATGGAAAAAACGTGTTGAGCAGAAATTTTGCTACCAATTGAAAAAAGACGCGATCAGCATTTTTATCGCAACAACGCTAGACCATCCATTGTCGGCATCATTGAATTTTTAACAATCGCGCTAATCACGTATATTTATTTTTAAGTTTTTCCTCGCAATGCATTTAACTTGTGCGGCTACAATTTTTTCCCTAATACTCAATTAAAGATAATAACTCTTTAATATCAATTGTTTAATATCTGCTTATTATAAATGTGTGTTTGATTATATTTTATAAATTCATTTAATAAATTTAATAGATTTTATAACTCCAATTCTCTAAGTCCAAAAATTTCTTGTTAGAATTATGGGAGTGAATTTTAGGACACTCCATTGTAACGAGCATTTTTTGTTAGGTCCCTCAAATCGGGGTATCACTTGTATTATTCAAATTCAATTATAGTAGTTGCTAGTTAAAATAAACATTAATTTATATTAACATTTATTTATATTTGAATATTATCGGAAATCTGCAAATAAATCACTTTTTCTCCGCCAATTGTGACGATTTGCAATGAACTGTCTTACGATAATTTTATGCGCCTTTATCTTACCGGTTACCGCAATTCTTGTAAGTGTCACAGTAAAGGGTTATGAGATAGCACTATTTTTGTATGAGTAAGACGTAGTCGCATTTGCATGTAGATGCGCGAGTCACGGAATGTCTATCGCAACGACGTTGTTCGATGAAAACCGTATCAAAAACAAACAGTCCTGAGGGGATGCTTTTCGCCCTCGTATACGCGCGACGAGACACGAACGGTTAGCGATTGTAAGCTAGGTACGATGAATAGAAGGGATGGGGAGGCAAAATGTGCAAAACACACGCTCATGTACAGGAAATACCCCCACCGGAATTTACGAGTGGGTAATTCCAAAAATTGCATAGCGATACACGCTTTCTGCTCGGCATACTGTGAACTGTGATTCATTTTAATCTATTTGTTTACAAATAATTTCCACTGACGATCGAAAAATAAATGCTAAGCAAACCTCGTGAACGCTCAACGTTAATCGATTTCTAATGATTTAATGATTAATAACTAATAACATAATTTATAACTGTGAACAAATTGTCGAACCAAACACAAAAAATTTCTATTATAATTTCAAGATCAAATAAGTTTTACATTTCTATTATTTACCTCCACAGTAGAATCAAACTGCATTGTGGAATCCAATGAAAAGGTACAATGGAGATAAAAAAATGAATATAAAATTATTTAATTTTATCGTACCGTAGCAAGCCATTAAATCTATAAGCTACAGAATATAATCGTATCAGAACATAATCATCAATAATGAGCACGTGCTTGGTAAAAATCTCTTCGAAGTTGACAAATTTCCGCAGCAGTTTGCCAAATGGTAGCCGATAAATTCGGAGGGAATCCCGTCTGCGCAAATAAGCGAAATTCGTTCGGCGGTCCGCCGCTCAAACGGCGATCGCATTTACATCGTTGAATTTTCGACTCGTCGCCGACGCGCGGCGTGATAACTCTCGGGATAACAACTCGGAAAACTTTTCATCCACCTCCGGATCCGCAAAATGGTGCTTGGCAGCGACAGAGAGGAGCGAGCGCGGGAGGCTGGCCGAACAGGCGAGAAAGGGTGGTAGGGCGTCGGCTTGCATGAGCGCCCTTCCACCGCGTGATGTCGTGAAATATGTCGCGATTTACACGGGAGATTGGCGTCATTGGCGCCTAGGGAGCGAACGAGTGAGAGCCCTCCCTCCCCCTTTCCTCCTTTTCTAGCATTATCCCCTGGTCTACTGAATTCCCACCCCTCTGCCCTGATCATGTCATCCTCTAACCCCGGGGCGGGCAGGAGCGGCTTGCCGGATCAAAAAAGCATTCAGGAAATCCCGGTGTCTGTCTGAACGATGCAAAATCGGAATTGTGAGACTTCTCCCCGCACCTCTCTTTATCCTTCAGATTTGTCTCCCGTTCTTTTTTCGCCACTTTATTCTATCGATGATATCCGATTTCCTGAGAAACCGGCTCTCGTTCACCGCTTTGCGAAAACCATCGTCTAACAATCCATTAATCCGGTGTAGTTGTATAATATTCTTTTTATAATTCGAATCTATAATTTGTAATTTAATATCAAAGATAAGCTTGAATTTTTATTAAAGAATGATTACTTCAAATCGACCGAAGAATTTCTGAATGAAAAGATTAAAAGAACTAAATCTCAAGCAATTCGTTCAAAAAGATATCTTTCGTTATTATGCTGCAAACTTTAATTTTGCGCATCGTTATTCGATACACATCATTGTAAGTTTATCCCACAAGGACGAAAGTAACCATAGTTTGCCATAGTCTGTCATGGAGCGAGCATCTATAGGTGCAGCGAGGTGAAACGACTGTCCGCTCGTCCTCGCCACCGTTCGGCTGGCACCTGTCAAACTTCATCAGCATTGCTTAACACTCGGTCGCGCTACGGCGCAAATTAATCCCGCTGTAATATGGAAATACGTCATTCGAGAGGATACGATGGATAACTGGCCGAGCAGCTACGGACTAAGGGGTAAGGAGCGCGGAGCAGAGTACAAGGGCAGGATACCTCGGCCACGGAACCGTATGATGGGTTTATAGATTATCGTACATTTGCTCAAGGACGGTAATGACGAGCCCCACGCCGATCACGTTTATTCGCGAGTATATCTCCTATATATTTGCAGAAAAGAATTTCAAAAGACGGTATAGATTCGGATATTATTAATGATCTATATATTTACGCATAATTTACAGCTTATTTATAATTACTGTTAAGGAGGATCGATGCTTAGTAAAGTAGGCTAGGAAAACCATCTTAAATTTAATTATGCATAATTTTAGAAAAAATCTGTGAAATTTACATTAATAAAAATACGCCAAATAATGAAAACAATATTATATTGAGATATTCGCGTACGTTTTCAATCAGAATAAATAATACATTATCGGTCTATTCTTTTCTAACTTATAGTTTTTGAAAGTAATTTTCTATCAATTCAACATTATTCTTCCGAGTCCGAAAAAAGAGGAAAACTTGACATCATATATAATCGACGATTTTTTTTACGAGGCAACGGAATTTCCGTGGGAGTCAGGAAGCAAGGTATCGCAGGCTTATAGGTCTCACCGGGCGGCTCGTTCAATCAGCATATCCCGGCAAATGAGCAATAGATCGGTGACGTGCATACACATCGGCTGTGTGCGCTGCGTACACACACGGACATAGATACGCACACGCGCGCACGTAATCCACAGCGTGACTATTAGTCGTAAGTCAATAATAAAGCCCTTGTCCTGCCGCGGCTATAATGGCCGCGGTGAATTATTCTGGTCGAGATGCATTGTCCTGGCTGGATCGCCGGCCGGCTTGGAATTGTCGGCCGAGCACGCACATGACGATATACGCGGTCGCATATGTGCACGCCGAATGCGTGGCTGTTTGCGCGTATGACGCGCATAATTGAGATGGATGTCGATTGATTCGCGGCCGGGTTTCGTTCGCGCGGCCTGCCTATTGGCAGCTCATTGTTAACACTCAAGTAGTAGGCTCAGGTTCCACGTAGTTTTAGTATATGTTTTACAATGTGTCGTTGGCTATCTCATGGCGATGAATGTGAACTGCATATTTTGTTAAATTATATATGAAGTTTGTCTGTTAACAGAAATGCATCTTATGTGAAATATCATAAGAAGTACTATCTTTCTTAAAATTATAGAAAATTGTGTGCAAACAGTTTCAATTAACCAAATACGTTTATCGATAATAATTTAATTTAGCTGATAAGTTTTCTAGTGCGCATTTCAGAAAATTTAAGTCGCGCGACTAATAATAAGTAAGTATAAAGATATTAAAGCGAAGTAGCCAACGATACTTAAATAACTACTTGAGTTTATAAGCGTGTCAGTTTGAATTAGGCTTATGAAATGTTTCGTTTTGTGGAATCTTTTATTATTAAAGAAAACGTTTTTTGCAAGGTCGTTTTGAAAAGTGTAATATTACTTGCCGCGCCGCACCGTGGAGAAACACAGACTGTGAGTTTTCCGCTTCGCCGTGTATTCTTTCCAATAAATTGTTCGCTATACTTGCGAGCCGCGTGTGTCCACGTGATCGAATACGCGAAAAGAAAGTTTCGCACAAATTGCACGCTCAAGAACAATCTTCAAAAGGATTCTGTCGCGCTTCCTTCTGTCTCTTCCTATTATTTCCTGTTCGAAGAGATAAACTTGGTTACCTGATATATACGTTTTTCAATATCGCTTCTCGCTCGCGTATTTTCTCGATTTCTTCCAAGTTGGAAATATAGACCTGTAACAACTTTTAAATCAATCTGAAACTTTATCAAAGTTTATCGTGGACTTTATCAAATAATCTATCCAGTATCAAATAATCTATCTATAGTATTTACACTACCGTCGTTACAGATTCTATTAATGTTTAACTGGTTGAAGTGTTAATAATTGAAATTGCGCCTGTGACTTACTCCTCGTAAACAGTTGGACTGTAATTTCGGTTAATCGTATTTTCTTTAGCCGACGGACATTCTTGTTAATTTGCAGCCCAAATATATAGACACGTCACTTGCCCGCGGGATGTTTTATGGAAATGTCCGATACAACGCGCAAATATATAGCATATCAAGCAGATTATGTCACTACTAAAATTACCGTCGTCGATTGAGGGATATCGATAAACGTCCACCTGCTACCATGATCGGTTTGCCTGTCAATAGGAGAATGATGCGCAAATGTCAACATGTTTCCACTTATTTTATATCTATCTTTATACATACGAGCGGTTTTTGAACGAAATTTTAAAAGAAAATTTTCTATCTTCATCATTTTAAAAGTATTTTATGTAAAATTTATTTTTTTGGTATCATTTATTTCTTAAGGATCACAATTTTTTGTTGCATTGGAATAACTGGCTATGACAGTGAAATATAAACACATTTCAGTTTGATTCAATTTTATCATGACAATTACTATTGCCTTTGTGTTCGCTCGGCATTAAAAAGAAGATTTCATTGTTCGCAATTGTCCGTTGCTAGATGCCTCGTGTCGATAACGGGAACTTTCGAAGGGCGGAGATCGGCACCATCGATCCTCGCGAGTCTACAAAAACGTCAAAGAGATCGCCGGTTTGATGATGAACGATTGTAGGTTGCTCGATGGAATGGCGGCGCGACCCGGTGGTCTTTAAAATATTCAAGCGAGAGTGTGTTTGACGGCCAATCGGAAAGGACGAAAAGTCGCGCTGGACGCTGGGACTCGCTCTTTCGAATTCGGGACTCCCTCTTTCATCCCCATGGAGCTCGCCCTCAGAAGCTCCAACTGGTTCGCAACCAGTTCGATGAATCGCGAAGAGTGGAAAAAAAGGAAAAGGACAGAGGGGGGGGAGGAGAAAGAGTCTATTGTGTCTTTCAATGACAATCGCCGTGGCCGACGGCGACATTTGATCGAATCAATTGATTGGTTTCTATGGTTCTTCTAAACACAGCCGGGGCGAGGGAAAAGCGCTAAGAGAAAGAGAAGGATTGGAATGAAAGAAAGAGGGGGAAGAGAGGAAAGTGTAGGCAGGACAGTCCCTCTGGAGTACCAGACGGTACTCGCGGGTGGAGGAATGGAGAGGTAGAGGGAACGGGACAGGAGCTGTTAGAGCGAAGAGCGAGGGAGGGACTCAGGAATATCCAGTAGCTCCGGGCTCATTTGAATCCGACGCTCAATAATGTCCCTCAGGAGCACCGAAATATCTCAATATGTGTATATAACGTCGTGCTGCGGCGTGGCTTACGATCTCTAGCGATATTTGCTTCGGCGGCGCCATCCATCAAGGTCGCATAATACAATTCGTCGGGGATCCTTGATATGCAGGGAAGAGGCCTCCATAAGAATTTTCAATGCGACGAATAACGATTGTCGAGTACAATTCGCCGGATGAGCACTTAAAAATCTTTGACTTGATTTTAATGCTGTATTAATAGCGCGATTAATATGTCATAAAAAAATATATAAATATACATATATAGATGAAGACATGTTTACCCAAATCTTATCAATTAGAAATATGCTTAAAAAATTACGGATTTTGATTTAAAATCTTGAAAAACAAAAATGTATACAGCCTGATTCCAAGATATGAAGAATATAGAAAAATATTCCCGCCGTATGATAACACGATAAAGTGTCCCGAGGACGCTGCTGGCAGGGCTCGGCTCGCTCGGTAGCAAACGAGGAAGTCACAGGCAAAGAGCAACATTCGCCTGGAGGGATGGATTTTCCTGTCAGAGGTGGAGTTTAGAGGTCGGGAAATTAGTTTAGTTATGCGCCCGGCAGGGACGTCTCTTACGTTTCCACTACCGACGTAAGACCTCGGCGGAGCACGTACATGTTCTAGGGTTCTCCTCCTGTCTCTCCCTCTCTCTCCGCACTCCGCGACTCTCTCCCTCTCTTTTATTTCTCGCAAACTTTCTCGAGTTTTCTCTCCAGCTAGCGCTCTCCTTCTCACGAATTCCGAAGAATCGAGCCGGCTAGCGGCCTTCGAGGAATCAAGCTGGGAGGAGCGAGAATTTTCCGGAGTGGGAACAAATCGAGCGAGCGAAGGAGAGAGTCCTCAAGTAGCATTGAGGACTGTTGCTACTTACTACTCCGGAACAGCTGGCTGACGAAGACGTCATTGACTCAAGATCCCTGGTCTCTCTCTCTCTCGCGTGCGCGTACAGATTCTGACTATCGAGCGATCTTAAACGCGCTCGTTATAAGTGCCGCTTTGTTCGTTGCGCCGCGTTTGAGTGCCATTTGAAATTTAAACGTTAACGGAGTTGTGAGTGGCAGAAATTAAGTCCCGTCCGATGTCGATTTAATTTCATGGCAAAGTATTTCAGGTACTTTTTTGTAACTTTGATAAGTATCTGTGCCGAGTGCGTATATAGTGGAGAACATGTAAGATTGATTCATGCTCGCATTGAAATTAAATGGTTAACGTTGAAATACATTAAAGGGTTAAAAGCAAAGTAAAAATCAAACTTTTTTGAATAACGTTATACATAAAAGTAATACTAGGTCAAATGCCTCTGCAAATCTCTTTCTGGAACTCTATCAAACAGATCATTTGAATAATTTAATTAATTGTTCTCTGAATCCGTTTGATAAAATAATAAAACAATCAGAGACATTGTCCTATATTTATATAATCTTAATAGATATATCAACTTACTTGAGAGTCTTCCTCGGTAAAGATGGCGTCGAACGCGAACATCTTCGGCGCCGCCACAGTAGGCCGTCGATCTTCTGCCGATGAAGATTGCCCAGATGCTGGATCCACTAATGTAACTTGCTTCTTGCGCTTATCCGCGTTGAAGAAGCTACCTCCGTCTCCGGGTGATACCCTTAGCATAACTTTTACCTGAATAACATACAGAGTGCAATTAAATTTTATTTTTATTTTAAAATTAATGGTAGGATTTTAAATTGATTAAATTGTTAAATCTGAAACACATTATGCCAGCAAAATGATTCCGACTTATTTGATAATACATTATATAAATATTGCGTTTTCTTAAAAAATTATGTAGAAAAATATATTTTTTATTTTACTCTTCGTCGATATCTTATTTAAAATATGTAATAATATCCTGTTTTAGTAAAATTAATCGCATTATCTATTTAGTATTGCAAGCGTAAATATAACTCTTCAACCGTGAGTGCAGGACATTACTGTTAACGATAAACTTGTTAATTATTGTGAAATTGAATTAGTTTTGGATAGACAGCCAATTGGATAGAGCGGATAGACAGCAGATTACATTTGGTGACTAAAAATAAAGCTTTCCTCTCACTTAAGTGTTTGACGATTCCGCTTCAATAGGTTAATATTGCATAATAAATTAGCTCTGCTCTTGAATAATACGCTCATCAAAATTATCTGATAGACAGTTCCACGTTAAGTGAACGTCAGGTCTAAAATTACTTTGACCCACGTTATCCGATCGGTCATTGAACGAGCCACGATACTTACTAAATGCACACAGAATTATTCAAACAAAATTGCATTTAATAAAACAGTCACAGTTGCATCAACCTTCCGTGATGCCTCTGTCAATTATTTTATGTAAATGCCATGATTAATGCGGTAATTAGTGTAGAAATAACAATAGGATAATGTGTATAATATTTCATTATTATCCGCGCGAGATTATGCCAGTTATATAATATACAATTAAGTTATATAATATATATAATTATGTTTCATACGCACAAATTTAATTGAAATTTTTATATTGTGCTTTAAATTTTTTTTAATTATTATTATTATTATGAATATATGTGCGTGGATACACATACTCTTTGAATTTTTAATAGAAAGTTATAGTTTTTACCGCACGAATCTCAAAAGAATTAATTTATCATCGGTCAAAATGAGCGAACAGTTAACAATCATAGCTTAAAAATGCCGAACGCATGACATTCAATTACGATATTCGAGCCACAATGGACGTCGGGTAATGTAATAGCGGAGTAACGCGTGTATCCAAATATGCGAGAAGATATTTGCCGGCCACTCGTGAAATCGAATATTGCTCGCAAAATGTCGAACGAGCAGTTGAGCATTCTGGCAAACAAGTAGTTGCTGCTTTATTAAAAACCATAGGTATATGTTGACGATCTGCGACCCCATTTATCTGTAGCCTTCAGCATTTTCGGATTTTTCGGAAGTTCAGCATTGTTAATTTTTCAATGGCAATTCATATATTTTTTCTTGCATCTGAATTATTATACGATTTATTTGATTTTTTTTCAATAACTTAATTTTTTGAAATTTTATCTTTATTGATGCTAATATATTCATACTTTCAGAATTTAAAGTCACTAGTGTTTTACGTCACTATACAATGAATTAATTATATGAATTAATGAGTTAATTATACAATGAATAATTATATTATCGCGGTACAAAAATACTGTGGTAATTAATTATTTTATAAATTTACAGAACATACTTTTGGGAAATAATATTTTGTATTAATACTATTAAGCACAATATAAACTAGAAAAACAAAGATAAAAAAGAATAATTTAATCGGTATTAAGTTGTTCTTCCCGCGAACTCCTCAATTATTTTTATCTAAGATTTACACCATATTTTACGCTCGCGCGTGATTTAAGCGAACTCTAACGTCCCAACCGATAAGACGCGGCGCACGCGTTCGTCCGCGCGAAGTCACGGCGATGCATTATTAAAGCCGCATCCGGTCCCTGTGCACCCAGATCGATGTTGTCGGTACCGCGAGAGCGGTCCACGATTTGCTCGCGCCGGCTCGCTCGTCTGTCCGTCTGTCTGTCTGTCCAGGAAATTGGGTTTGGAGATTTCGTTCAGATTGCGGTGCACGTCCTATCTCTTGCATGCGGAAACTCCCCCGTCCCTTGCGACGGCACACAGGTACAAAAACAGATACCGCGCCTTTTTTGTTTCTGTCCCCCAACCGCCCGAACGCCAACCCCGCCGTCTCCTCGGCATCCTTGTCGCCTCTTGTGCGTCTCTCCGCCACGTAGATAATAGTTTCGCGAAAAGACCGGAGCGCTACTGATCGAGCGACCGGAAATAAAACGGCTCCCTCGACGGTCTTGTTGGAGGAACTTCTGCATGCATTGATCGCACGGGCCTCTTCAGTGCCCTTCACCCTTTCGCGATGAAGGGTGTCCTACTCGAAGGTGAGTCGACGACCTCTGTCCTATTCGTTCCCTGAGACCTGGCTATCTGCGAGGTGGTCCTACGTGCTTGCCCGCAGCTACCCGGTATTTCGTTACGAAGCTGATTTCGAGGGGGGATATCAATTCCGCTCGAACGGGCCCGGCCGGAGGAGGATCGGTCTCGGGTCCTCGAAGCTGGCGAAGGACACTTTGCACCAAACCAGCTCCGGTTCGCAACGCGTTACGGCCATTACGCGCAGCAATTTGCAGCGCGTGAAGTTCTGGATTAACAAGAAAATGGCGTTTAAATCCAAAGAAATAGTTTTGCAACAAATTACAAAATTCAAATGAATTCAAACGTTTGTGAGAAGACGTTGCATGTAAAATCTGTAAAACATTATGAATATTTTATTTAGATTCTTAATTGTTACGGAGATTTTTGAGATAATACCTTCCCACAAATAATATACGAAATTTTAACAATATATTTTTAATATTTTTATATGCAATGCCATTTTTTTGTAAATCTAGGAAAAAGGGCGGAGATACATTTTTTTTATCGTAACAATTTATTATGGAAATAAGTAATATCGGTTTTTTTGTCAAAGAATGTAGTTTTTGTGGTATGCACAATCAATTATCGAGCAGAATATAAAACTATCTCATATAACACATATTGCATGACAAAATTGAAAATAGCTATACTGAATTATTTTTCATTAATTCTATTATAAATTGATGTACAATGCAATGCATGGTTATCAAACTATTACTGCAACGCTTGGTTAATTTTAATTGCAATACGATTTCGATTTAATTGATATCCATTGTTCTTTTTTTTTACATTCTTTCTTTCTTGCTCGTAACATTGAAGGGAAATTTTAGGGATGCTTCCACGGAGAGAGCGACCTTCATCATGTTCGAGAGTCCCAATGTTTGATAGACTTCCACGTACCGCAATAAAGTGCCTGAAAATTACATTTCGAGACGGAGGCCTCTGGTAAGCCTGCCTCGTAACCGTCAAAGTTCGTCTAAGTACGTATACAGTCCTCGAAACGGAACGGCGGGGAAGGGGATTTTACCGCCACTCTACCCGAATTTATGCGTCCTCTCCACGGGCTATGAATTCAGGTTTACGCGCTGGTACGTTGGAATTAATTAGTTCGCGGTCCGGCCTGAAACATGTAACTGATTCGGACGAAAGCTCGGCGATAAACTGTGATCAACGCGCGAGTGATCATAGAGATCTCTCCAAGATTTATTAAGGACTTAATCCAACGAGTAACTTATTCATTGCGCTCAAGTGCTTTTACAAATTGGACATTAAATCCGTTTTGAAAATGTTCGCCGGTATCTCTCTATATTCTTTTGTGTAAATTTTTTAGTTACACACACATATACATTAATATTTTAAATTAATTGCATTCTTACAAGTAGGATTTAGTGTTCACATTTTTGTGATATGGACAAAATGCAAATTTACTCAATAAAATTATTTCATTAATCATTGCAAAAGTAATGGACTATTAAATAATATTGTTCATGCATGTGATGCATATACAGGCGCGCTCAGACGATGCCACCGGAAATGCTACCTGCGACGGAAGTAGCGCGTTATAATTCTTTAACGTTTGAACCGACGAGGCGCTTACGTTAGGTTACAACATACAAGTGTTTTATGATGGCACTCATCCTCGGAGGTATTATCTGCCAATTTACGATCATATGGCGCGGCATGTTCGGTGCTTATAAATGAGCGATATGTCGCGTAAAGTTCCACATAAATTCTCGTCTGACCCACGACCGGGTCATCGTCTGCACGATAAAATCAAGCGATGATTGATTCGCCTGTTGGCGATAAATAACGTAATGCGACGAACGATATAACGTGAAGCAGGACGCCGTTGTAAATCACTTCATAAATTGAGAATGACATTCAAAAGTGTGAAATTATATGCGCTTAAGAAATGGAAAGTTAACAATAAAAGAAGATATGTATCAGAGTAAAAATGAAGAGAATACAACTACGAAAACTTAGTATAATGTATTGTATGCGAAATTACGTACAGTAATATAGACTGTTTCAATTACAGAAAATTAATTAACGAAAAATTTAAATGAATGTTACACTGGACTTTAAACTCAATTGATATTTAATAAGATTATGACGATTTGTCGCTTTTGCTATAACACATATGTATATTCTGCATAAGGGAATATGTAATCTGCACGGTAATCCCAGTCGAGCCACATGCCAAGAGTTTATAGTTTTGGTTCGACATTCGCGCAAAGCGAAATTGCCATTTAGCCTAATACGAAGTTATACAAATACACATTTGAATATCAACGGTGCTATGTGCTGCTCCATGCCCGTCAAAAGTTCCGTAATGATCCCTAATAATAATTACTGAACATTGGAGAGCCAACAAAACTATGCCGGTAGCGGTTTAGTGCTACAGATAGGCAACTTGTAAGGTTTGATAGCAATCTAAGCTGTGCATTCTATACGTTGTATAGCCGCGTGTTGTATCCTATTATGTAAGATTAAATAAGTTGATGCAAAGTGCTGAGATTGATAATAACTTTATAACAAACTTCAGATCTCTTCTGTAACAATAACGATACTGCAGATAATTACAATAGATTGAAATATCTGTGGGGATATGACGCGTGGCTTCGTGGCTTTATGTCAAAAGCGACTCATATATGCCTCGGTTTATAAGGGGCTGATTAAAGAGTTTAAAAGTTTTGAATACAAAAATGTGAGATTGTAGTAGTATGATTGATTCTAATTCATTTTGAGCAATAATAAATTAATGTACATAGATTAAAATATTTGTTTCTATTATCACAGTAGCAAAAATATTTAAATGATCTAGCTATCAATGAAAGAGAATTTACAATAGTTGCTTTTATCTATCATGATTTGTTGTATTGCATCATTATTTTCAGTATAACTTGACATTTTGGCTTTGATACTGCGTGAACGAAATTGATCGAGAATTAGATTACGCTCTTCTTTCTCTGATAGCGCCCTAGGGATATTGGTTGTTATGAACGAGATCTGATTGGCGAATCGCAAAGCGCTTTCACGTGAGCCTGCGTCACGAGAGACGCGAATGACGGAAACTAATTGTTGAAACTGGAGTGTGTCTCAACTTCGGTTTCCAACAAGGCGCACTGCGGTGCTCCGCAGTCTGGCGTCGTGTGGCCTTCGTTTGTAAGAGACGAGAAGCGAAGACCCGAGGGGATTTAACTTCGACAACGAATATCATCAAAGGGCCCCGCGAGCCAGCGATTGCGCGCTCTTTAACCGAAGATTATTCGCCGAACGCGATTTATTTAAGTAATCATCATTCAAAGGGAGCAGTTATCAGCACAAACTCTTCGTTAAAACTATAGTAATCTTCTCGACAGTCGCCCCGGGGCAATCTCGACATTCGGCCTCTAACGCGCACTAACCGATCTCGCATGTAAACTGGTCGTATCTCTCGTAGACAGGAAAAGAAATGTGTCACGCAAACACACGTTAGATTAATTAATTAATTAAGTTTAGTATGCGGAAGAGGAAGTGGGAGAAATAAATATGTTTTATATTTATATATATTTTTATTATTATTAGAGAAAGCTTACGTCTCTATATTTTTCTCAGCCAATTTTATTAGTGTTATTGATATAACTGATGTGCAAATTTTATAAAGTTATTATAGAAATGGTATTGCGTTATGAAAGACAAACGGTATCTTTATAAAGTAAATAAATATTTTTTTTAAATACGCTGCTTATATACATCGCGATTATATACTGACATATAATCCGACGCATATTTATAGCTTGGTATCGCTAAAACCATCTAAATGTCCGGCCTCAGGGCAAATTACAAGGGGCTAAAGTTTCTGACTCGGCCGTTAAGGAATTTACACCGTGAAGACCTCCGGGCGATTCGAACAAAATTTACGTCATGAAATGGGTCAGAGGTATTTCACCCCTCGCAAAAGGGTGTACTACCGACAAATTTGATTTTCGCGAGACGTGGCGAATGCAATCCCATCAGCGTCGAATTTTCCCCGACGATGAAACATCTACGGGATGACACGAGTATAATCCCGTGCCCTGGCGATCAGAAGTCAATTCGGGAGAAAATTTTTATATTTCTCGAGTTGATCTTCCTCGAACGTTAATAACATGAAAGAAATTATTTATTAACGTCGTAATATAATCAACAGATGAATTTTAGATATGCGTTTCTACGTTAATTTAAAATGACTTTTCTTGTATAATCTTTCTGTTTCACCATATAATTTTTCACGTGTTTACCGCAAACAAGATTTTACAAAGCTTGTAAATTCAATCTTGAGAAATTATTTATCAACCAAGCTGCATTAGCATCAGAATACAATTTACTTTCCACGAACTAATCTATGCGCACTTTTACAATGTTAAAAGCTTACATGTTTCCTGCCTTATAGCCTAAGAACTCTATTTCTTTGCTAGTCCCCTTCGCCAGTGTGCGCCTCGGTATACACCTTATCTCGGTCGGGCAAAATTTCGCGATTCAGTATGCAGGCACCGCGACGTGGCACACGACAAGAGCGTACCTGTACACAGGGTAACGCAATACTTCCGTGGTCGTCTCGCTAACAAAGCCGCGGGTGAACAGAGTAAAGTGCACGGGAAGGGAAGACGGTAGTGCGGCGGTGGCGGCGGTGCGACGGTGGCGGCGGCGACGACGGTAGAGGGTTGGTTAAGCGGACTGGCTCGCTGGCTGGCTGGCTTGTGCAAAGGGGTCCTGCGTCAGTTAGGGTTGTCAGTCAAGTAGCGATAGCGGGTATAGCAGAAGCGTGCCGCACGCTACTTTAGCCCGGACCGAACGTCGCGCTCGCGGTGTACGCTGGTACAACGGTGTGACGTTGTAATGGCTGGATAATGGCGGCTGTACATGTACGTACGCTTAATATCGCGGCGTCAAGCGACGTGAAAAGGAACAATTTGAAATGCTCGGCTTGACTCACAGCTTGCCCAGTTACTTATAATATCTACCTCACTTATTCTTGTTGATCGTCGCGTCCGGCCCTTTTCTATCCGGTTGCTCGACTTACATTTCTAATATTTTCCGGTTGTTGATACCGCGGTAAAGATAAACACTCGCGAATTTACGATAATTGATGGAATTATCGAACGTCGCCTTCATTTGTTAGAAAGGTACAAAATTTTTACAGCAAAATAATTTTACAGCAGTTGACGAGGAAAGGTTGTAGTTTTCGAACGATCGCAAAATATATGGCGCAAATATATAAAATAAATGGCGAAGAGAGCGTTTCTTCGAGCTAGAAAGTATCGCGTTTTAAACTCTAAGATGCTAAGTGCCTAGATTATAGCAGTCGGGCCGTAAGGAACATAGCTTGACGTACCGTAAAGTATGACAGTCATAAATTTCCTCGAGCCACCAACTTCCACCAGTTTCTGCCTTCTTCTTTTCCCTTCCCGCCTTCCTTCTTCCCGGGCAAATCAGAAACACTTGATACATTCCACAACTTACGAGGGCGGATACGCGCAAATCCGCTTTAACTTTTATCGCGATAATCCAATGTTCTCGTGTACACATCGATATCAAATGTAAATGTATGTGGATGTGGAAATGCGTATGTGTATTTGGAGTGAAATGGTGGATTGGTGAAACGGCGAAAGTAATAAGATGCGCAAAAAATGTCAAAATTTATTAATTCTAAGCATAACACCTTCTTATTTTCCATTTATTTCATATTATTATATTTTCTTCAGCAATATGCAAGTATGATATTTACGTATTGATTTTTCAAATGAGGTAGATCTGACCTAATAAGCAGAAAGCCTCACTTTAAATTATACAGCTTTATAAATTAATAATGTTGCTAATTTTCTCTTGCATGAAACTGTCGAATGCCGCTTAAGAAGGCCATTTTAGAAGGCGACACTCGTCGCGTGCCTCGTTTTCTACTTGTCGCGATAAAATAGATTCGATCACATGTGTTTCTATATTTTCACAGAGTGCAACATCATACTAGGTATAGATTGTAATTAGCGTGCGGGCTATTAACACGAGCGTATTGCACGTGATGTTAGGCATTTATATTGCTCGTACAATTCAGTGCATAAACGCGAAGAGGAAAGAAGAACGACTGTATTACTTATCGTATTATCAGGCATTGATCTTTTCGTCCCGTACCGTTCATTTATTATTTTTTCCTCCCTTCGGCAATTTCGTCTCTCGTTACTCGTCGGAACGAGCCCCTCCTCTTGCAGGAGAAAAATCGCTCTTATGTCAGACAGGAAGTGGCAGGCGGGTGGAGGGCAACGAAAGAGAAAGAAATTGGTTTCCAAAGGTAAACTAATTTCAGGCCACTTCGTTTCGACGAGAAGTCAGTCTTCGTCAGCCTTGTCCTCTGCCTCTCCTCTATATCGAATATTCTCGTTTCTTCGTCCATCATCCGTTTTCTTGTGTCTAACCCCGCTGACCCAATTACCGTCCCACAAAAAGACTAGTAACGACCGACGTTTGCATCATCGTACAGGGCCAAAAAGGACCAAGAATCACGCTGTACACGATCCTTCGCAATCTTGAATGCAAATGAGACTTGGTACTAGCGGATCCTTTGAAGGATCTCAACATCTTTTGAACGATAGCGGTCGGTGGGGGATCCATTAGACACCACTCACTCGGTCTTCTGTGAAATTTTAGACGTTGATCTTAGGATAATCAAAATAGGCGTATCGAGATACGATAAAATAAAACATTTTATACCTTATTTTTAAAATGTACTTCCTAATTATCACTAATACTTTACTAAATAAAACATAGAAATTCTCGATAGATTTTCAAGCGAGAAAGAAACATATCCTATGTAATAATTAAAACGTATCGTAATTAATTACTTCTAAATTAATATTTATCTGTAATCTATTATTAAAAAAGCAACAAATGTCTAATTATATTGTATTAGGGAACTTACATAACACGACTTAAATGTCTTCTTCTAATACCATTTGCCTTGGTAATAATCGCTAATAATAATCACAGTGTCTAATAGCGTGCCGTGAGTATACCATTTCGTCGTCACTATACTGCACGTCAGGCAATTCCTCCGTACGTAATCCCTGGTAATTTCGACGAGGAGCATAGCAGTCGGGGAGACGTCTCGACGTTTGGATATACCGTCGAGCCGCAGAAACCGAACGTACGTATGTAGCGGGGAATGTAAATTGCTCGCTTCTGCCTAAAGCCGCGGTGTAATAAATCTCGACGACGAAGACACGACGATTGCCGTCTATCGGGCAGGGATAACGTATCGAAATCACGCGTACGAGGGTTAAGAAACGTCTGAATTTGAATGCTCGCTTCCGACGAATATATCCAGTCGCGCTTGCGAGGCGAAAAAGTGCTGCTCTTTGCTCCTCGCGTTTCTTGATCAAATAATTAAAACACTCAATTTGCACTTTAATATTTAACAAGAATTAATTAAGAAATAAATAAGCATGTAAAATTCATTGGAAAGTGAAAAATTTTGTGCTTAGCTAACATGCAGTTGAATGCAAGACTGCAATCGTGTATTACTGTATTTTATCAGACGAATTACTGTTATCGATATTAAGTACAGTGCGACATAAATAGGCCATGACATCCAGCAATGTGCGATTGTATCTCGCTCGCGTAATTATAATAAAATGTACATTCCTATTTTTCCGAGCGGGTGAGTTTCTTTTCTCTCGGCCAGAGCGGCGGATTAATGTACGATTCGCGTGACGACAAGTCGTTTACACGCGTGCGTAATTATCGCTCTGCCCCGACGATATCGTGTGTTTTCCGCGGTGATATCTCGCGAAACACCGAAAAAAGTGAATAATCAAGCCGGCCGGACAAATTTTCGTGAGCGACAATGGCCGGTTTGTTTCCCGATTAAAGGAACGATTATCCAGCCGCCGCGATTTGCTGGAAAATTATAAGCAACGGCGTCGCAGGCGTCGTGCAATAAACATTAAAAAAAGAGGGAAGGGTAATTCTCTCAGGGAATCAATGACATCAGCGTGACGACCAGCCGTAAAGTGCAGCGCGCAATTATAGTCGTCGCGAGTTAAATCGCACGTGTTTCCGCGGCACGCGTTCTCCCACACACACCGTACGGTCTGACAGCCGATGTAATAAAAGCCTGAGATAAAGGCCGAACTTTACCCGCGCTCGTAATTTTCGGTTTCCATATCCGAAGAACGGTCTGCGTGACGAGCAGTCGTAACGAAGGGAACGTTGACGTCGCGGATACTTTTCGGCGAAGGCAAAGGGTTCTGCCAATGTGGGTGCGGCCAGGAATTATGCTCCGTATCGAAAACTCATTTTTCCCTGTGCCCGTTTCTGCCAAGCGAACGTATTCGTTTCCTAAAACTAGCTCCGACTGATTGTTAGAATTACTCTAGCAGTCGATTCATTGTTTCCGTTGACGTTAAAGAGGCTTCTTCTCACATTTACGTAAAAATAATAGATCTACAGTGGCTATATGAACTTACGTTGAGCAAAATTACATCTGCTAAAAATTCATTTTCGAGAAGTCACAGTTAAAAGAAAGAATAAATGGAAGCAATTGGTTTTATTTTATATTAAAATATTAAAAGAGAATATATATATTTGAAAAATTAAGAGAAAATTAACAAATTTAAACTTTGCGTCCAGCAATTCACCGAATAATTAGAAATTATACATTTTTTAAATTTTCATGGCTTTCTCTCTTGGTGCATATAACACTCAGATCTAAAATGCAACGCGGTTCAGATTTTGGGATTATACCCTTTTATTGAATATGCATCTCACGCGATTTTATAATGCTTCAATATCATTACGTGTAATTTCATTACTCCGCGAATGCCGGCTGCTCCACTAAATCGAGTTGCAAGAATAGAATAGGAATACCTGTCTGAAATACTAATAAACTTTTCGTTCTTTATAATATAATTATCGTATTTTCTGTAACCGGTATGCCCGCCAAAAGAGAAAATATAGATTGTAAGCGATGAAGTTAATGCTTTCCTACGGCGGCCGACGCTTCTGGCCTCGATAACTTCAGCATTTTCTTTCTTCTTCCTTGCACGCGCGTGAGAAAATTGATAATACATCGATGCTCTTTTGCTCCTTTGTATTTTTCTCCTTTAATCTGATCCAAGCTCGCTTTAATATTTGTTGTGTTCTTTAACAAATAAAACATTACTTGCATTACCTTGCATTATAGTAAATATGTATTAGAGATAAAATATAACTTATACATTTATCATTAAATATAATTATCTCGAAATTGCATGTTGGTAATTCAGATTTTTGTCACACGTCACTTCCATAATTTGCTCAGCACAATTCCAGCACTATTTGTTCAGTATTATGTTTATTTCATTGTATGGTTATAATATTTTTTTATATTGATTTAGCATGTGCACAAGATATAAAAACTGAAATGAGTTAATTTTTGAAGTTAATTCGAACTCATGATTAAGAAAAGCGAAGCCTCTCTTCATTTTTGCAAATCTGTTCCCTCTACTTCGTAATGTCGAATAATTGAAGAATAACAGCGCTTTCACTGTGCGGCCGACCGGTGCGGCGGAGAGACGAAAAGGCAAATAAAACTGCGAAATTATTTTTCACTATAGAGCTCACACTTTAACTGCGAGGATCGATGCAGCGAGAAAAAAAATTACTTCAGCCCTCCGGTACTACGCGTTACGCTTAGCATATTCATGCCCAGGCTATCCGGAGTTTTCCGGTGTCTGACCACCATCACGCGCCTCTACATATTCATAAATGAATCACGATGCATGGAGGCTGCTTCCGGTCCACCCGAATCGAACCCACTCGTTATTATAAGGAACACGAATGATAATCTTTAATCGTCGCGGAGTGAGATTTCGCGGGTATAAATTTTTTTAAACCTTAATCATAATTGTTACGTCATTATTTGACTTCAGAATTTTATGAGAATATTAAAGTAATATTTGACTCGCGGAAATATTAATTCGAATTCTTATTGGTAATCAATTACAAACTGTCATTTGAAACTATAAAAATTAACACAGTTTGGGATAAATCAAACGTAACGTGAAATATCTTTTGTCTCTGCTATCTTTGGTTTTCTTTTCTTTTGGAATTTTATTTCAGCATTGATATATATGTACAGTGACAGTATAGAACGAGAAAAGGGCACGATTTCGAGAGACGAGGCGGCGCGCGGCGGGATGAGTCGAGAATCGTACGGCCGTAAGTGATACGTGCTCGTGTATGGTCAGACGGTCGAGGCTGCGACGCGGTGTAGCGCGGTGCGACGTGTGGCCCCCTATCGCGCATGTAATATGCACGTATCAATACGGACCTTGTCAAATATATCATTCCGCTCGATATACCCGAACGCGCTTTCGTGCGGCCGCCTCTCCCGCTGCGAACTTTATTCAATTTCCCGTTTTCCATCGGTATGTCGGCGGCGTGCGCGGCATAAACAAGCGCGCCGATGCAAAAAGGCGTCCGCTCCGCGTACGTATCGAATTACTATGACCCGGAAGAAACGGCAGCAACAGCTAGCGGGCAGGGCAGGTTCAGAGCCCACTCTGTCCGACCCTTGGCTGTGCCCGCACCTGGAGCTTTCAACAGGTACGTCGACGCTCGCTCGTGTGTGCGTCATGTTCGATAGTCCGACGTGGCGCGTAAACAATTACTCGACGGTCTGAACGAGAAGCGAGAAATAGAAGGCGAATTATATTGCGGGTCGATATACAGATACATACGTATTTCACGCTCGTCGAAGAATTATGAGATTAGAAATTCATGAAAAGTTCACACAAATTTTATTGCAAATTTATCGTTTAAATATATTATTTAGAAATCTAACTTAGAAAAAGAGAGTGATTATTGAACCCACAAAGACGGATTCAATTTTACTCTAATTATAATTTAAAGATTCTTTATTCATCATCAAATAATAAAATAACAATTATGATTAAGGTTTATAAAAATAAATATTGAAACTATCTTAATACTTTTTGTATCTTAAAACTTTTTATTTTCACAGAAAACCATAAGCAATAAACAGAGTACCGAACTACTAAAATAAGCACCATGTAAAGACTAGTAAGAATCATTGCATTTTATCGATTAATCGTGATCGTGTTACACAATGTTTTCACATCATTATATTCCTGTTCTTGCCTCTTCCCTGCAGGTTTCACGCGAATTTAATCGTCTGGAAAAGAGGGCGAATACGATAAAATGGCTTTATCACGGTGCGGTATACCGAATTCATAATTCATCAGCCTTATAGAATCGTATTTACCGCGTTCGCCATAAGATTCCCGCAAGAATCGCGGCAATAACGGACTTCGTTATAGATCGTTTCACCTCCTGGTGGCCTGCATCTCGTCCACTGAATGATCCGCTCCATCTCTTGTCTCCCCCTCCGTAATTCGACCCTTGGGATCATAATCGATAAAGTGCATTCAAATGCCATTGTACTTTGAGTGCAGGGTGACTTATGGTGGTAGAGCGTAAAAGCGTTTAATGTCGAGCATAAACTCGGCGAACTTTAGCCCACATCGTACCTAGTGGCGCTCGTAAATCGTGCTCTGCCACTTTCATCGGGTAGGACACATACATATATATATACATATTGTATATATATACATATTGTATATATAACCCGCCTTTCTTTTTCTGCCTTAACATCGCTGGGAAATCCTGTTCGCTCGCACTGCGATTTTACGGTCGCCTCGAGATTGATTCTCGAGCACATGGCGAACGATAAAAAATGAAAATTGCCTCGTATTTTCCGGCTCATGAATCATGCTCGAACTGACAGTCACGTAATTGTCTCGTTCTGCCGGGAGAATGGGGCTTGGAGGGAAAATTCTTGTATCGGCGACTGCATTTATTCGTCCGATGCGAAGAACTGGCTTAGGTCGTTTTGGATTTCAATTTAATATCGGGGATATATACCTAACTTGTCATGTGATTCATGCTTTAAAATAACTTTGGCGGTAATTTTTTTAAATTATGCTCGCTCTAATTACCTCACCAGCATTTCTTTTCATTTCAAAATTTGAGGGAAGGTTAGTCGAAATTTTGAATGCAACGCGAGAAAGAATAACTCGTTTTGGATTGTGTTCCATTAAACGGACTTTTTATTGGTACGCCGCGAAAATTAGTTTGCAGTCGCTATATCCAGTCTCGGTCGAATGTAAGCTCGCCGCGAATTTTGCGATGCTTTTCCGCGTGACGCGCGTATATTATGGTCAGCGCCGCGTTATAATTTTATAAAAAAAAGCAATCGGCCGCGGTTCGTTCCGAGGATAATACATATATCGTCATAAACGCACGGCATGGCGCGGCGCGGCGCGGTTCGTTTGGATTTAAAATTCATTCGTTTGGATTATGCATCAGAGCCTACTCGCGCGTATTCAAAAATTGATTTAATCGTCCGGCAGCGAACAAAAATGCCATACCAGTTTTCCGGAAATTCAGTATTGGCAGTTTGAAATCACGTTCGAAAGAGCAATATTGCATTTGCCTGCTCAATTTTGTCTCGGGACGAATCTTGCGTCATATAACCCTGCATCTTGTTGTCGCGACGTGTTCAATGTTCTCCGCCATTGTGTCGGTAATGACTTAATTACGATTCGATTACACGATGATTCACTCGATTTGTCGCGAGCGGATGCTGCGCAGCGAATCGGGAATTAATCCGCGTTATAGCGGTAATGATGCTCGAGATGCTTGCGAAACAGGCGACGAGCATCGCGGCGAAACGAAAATACTTCACGAATCTGCCATGATATTATAATTGAACACGAGAAAGTTTTCGCAGCTTTTCGCTGTAAATCGCTTCAAGTTGAATATGAACGAAATATTTAGTCGTAAGCTTTACTTCTCAAGCATTGTCGGAATAATATTTGCTTCTAATGAAATACTGAAAGATGGAATCGCAAGTACTTTACTTCTTATCTTTCCCATTTTTCTTTGTTTCTGCAGACGTAACAGATTATACGGGGAAACATCAACTCGGGAAAAATATTTTCTGTGATCTCAATATTATTTCTCATTCCATCAGAATTACATTTTTCATTTGTTAAATCATTCATGGCTCGGCTCGTCGAGTTATTTCGTCGTTGTAACATCGAACCGCGGTAATCCGTCGGTTAGAGATCTCTCCCATACGTGCATATAATTCGATTACGCGCGCAGTTAAACGAACGATATAATTACTCGCGGAAAAAAGCAGGAAGGTTTTCCCGAGTTGAGTTTCCATCGTTCCGAGTCTCAGCATTCCATCGTTGATATATATATATATATATATATATATATATTTTATATATATATGATATATATATATATATATATTTTATGTTTAATTAATAGCGCCGTGCGAGTCGACGATAATTGGTAACAAAGTAATGCGCTCGCGTGTTATACGTGCGGTTATACGCGCCACAAAGCCACGCGACGCGACGCCACGTGATCGACGACTCGTCGAACAAGAAACGGATTACGGTTGATTCTGTATAGTAACGAGATCTGAACCGCGGCTTTGAGATGAGCGCGGAATGTACAATTTCGATAAGTTTATTGTTCTTTGACGTAGCGCGTTTCTCTTCTTTCCGTTTTTCATTGCAACGTAACTCGCGCAATCATTTTCAAGATTTAGAATATTTAACTTCCGATTGCTATATAATAAAATAAAAAATTTCATGTCGCGATGTGATTGTTTTACAAAGTATTTTACGTTTAATAAGTTTCACAAAATATGCTGAAGCGTTTTTGTTTTTGCAATGTATTAATTTTTTTTAAACTGTACAGAAAAATCTGTTTTCACGGAGATGTCTGCATTGCTCGTTCGAGGCATACAGATGCAATTCGCAAACATATAATTCAAATAATTTTATAAGTAAATAATTTTCTCGAGTAGATTTTTTAAACGCTGCAGTCGGATGAAAAACCAATATCCCAATTTTGCCACGTTCATCTTATATATATCACCATGGCACGCAATTCGCACCGACGGTCGTAAACTGCGGCAAGCGTTTTACTCGAGAGAATTGCGCGAGGGAGTTCTTAAAACGAATTCATACCATCCGCTAGGAAGTAGTATTCATCCCCGTTGCTTTTCCAACCCTTGCCGACTCGTAGTGGATGTCGGCTCGAATTTTCGCGGAGGCTGAACACACACGACGCGGAAGGCCCGGTAAGGATGAATGTTTTCGGGAGGAACAGGTCTCCGGGGCCTCGCGCCGCCACGCACGCAACGCGAACACGTATACGGACTGCGACGATTAATATTAATTCACGGAGAAGGAGGCAACATTAATATCAATGCGGAGTGTTGCTAGCGCGAAGGTGCTGCTGGGCGTAGAAAATCCCACGGAGCGGATCTGTGGGAAACGGCAAGTTCCGCGCGTAGACTTGATGAAGTCGGAAATGGTAATTTAGGAGTCCCGTTGTTGCCAACAATGCTGCCAACAATTTCGCGCTTCCGAACTTCCGGGAAGACCCGCGAAATGCGAGAAGTCGCAGCTAGCATTCGCTGCGAGCTCATTTTGTTAAATGTTAAATGTTAATTTTTATAATAATTTATACCTAGAATTAACAAAGTGATAATTCGAAATAATTATTGGCGTTTATTTATTATGATTATTGCCGTGACATATTGTCAGATATTGAAGTTTGTATTTAATCGTATTGAATGTGTGTGATGCTGAAAGATAATGCCATTTGAATTATTACTCTTTGTTAAGCGGCATATTTGAATAAGCAAATCAGGAACGCAGGGTGCAGTCTACCGAGTCTCTACGGGACGATCCTCAATCCGTAATCCGCCTTTCTTCAGCGTCTGTTATCAGTTCCTGTAGACTTGCCAGCGCAGCCACCGAGGTTCTTGCTTTCGCGTGGGGAACCTTAGCTGGCTGCGAGACTGTTTTGTTTTCATTAGCTTGGGCTGTTTACTCGCGTGACAAACTCAAGACGGAGCCCGATACGTCTTCGAATATAAGAAGTGCATTTGCTCAAGTTTCAAAGCAGAAGCGGCTACGGGAAATCTGGAAGCTCTGTAAAAAATCGATCGGAGCAAATCGTGATGTAATCATGTTATGTTAGGAAGACTTGTATATGCGTGACTTTGATTCAATCTCGATTATCGTTTGATCTAAGATCAACTTGAAAAACTATACATTTATTCATAAGACTTATCGGTTATCTCACCAATCTTTGACGATTATGATAATTTAATCATCCTATTTTCTTTTTAGATTCAATAATATTACAAGAAAAATTATTAAACAACTATTTTTGTATCTTGAGTTCCAGTTAAAATTAAGCCAACTTAAAATTCAAATAACAACATTGGGATTGACATCCTATCATGCTTAAAATTTAAATTAAAAATATTTGAAAAGAGATAACTGATATCTAATATTATCGGTCAAGAATAAATGTGTGAATATAAAAATATATTATTAAGGTATTCCCCGAATCATTGTTTGATACCTCGTTTATAGTATAGACATTTGCCCGATGTAGATTTTGTAAATAGATATCAGAAGACCAAGTTAACCTGACTAAGTTAAGTCATTACTCCTAATAGAATACTGTTTTCAACCCTTTCGTGACCAGGGCGCGCAGGGATATGCCGCGATATTAATAATACTTAGGCGCCAGACTCGCGTTATTAAATCAACCGGGCCATATTGCCCACTTTGAGGAAATCTCTCTCTCTCTCTCTCTCTCTCCCCTTCCTCTCCCTCTCCCTTCCCCGAAATGCATTTCAAGATGTCACCTTGGAGACAGGAACTCGACCGCGCGCCGCAATAAATAATTCACGATGCATCTTTCAGGACGTCTGACTTATGACGGATGCTTCCACTTTGCACGAGCTGCGAGCTCATAGGTGTATCTCGATGTACGATGTCGAGCAACTTTATACCATTTTTTTATAACGTAACAGTGCATACAGTGTGATGTGATGTGTGTGTGATTCAATTAATAAAATAAGTCCGAAAAAATAAATTATTTAAATTGATTGCTTTTTTGAATGCTATTTACGAAGTTGTATATATGTATACATTTCATAGTATATATATATATTGTTTTGACATGCGTTAGAGACGGTAAAAATTTCCTTCTTTTTTACATGATTTTATATTTTAATATAACTTTATAATGAAAAATAAATAATTATACACCATGATGAAAAGTAACAAGAATCACATATTATGTTATCTTTTTTATGGTGTATTTATCGCTGACAGATTAAATCAGACTAAAACAGACTCGCGAAATTAAAATAAAATGCTTATTCAATACTCTCACGCTCTTATTGCAAAGCTAAACTACTCGAGGCAACGTACAACACGTTTCGGGATGCTCTTTGACAAGTTTGTCTGGAATGGTACAACCGTCACCATCGAACTGTCAAGACAGGTAAGAGGACTCTTTTTGCTCCTCGTCTCCCTTCGTTGCGCGACCGGCGCTGCACTTCACTACTAGAAAAGTAGAAAGGAATGTCTCTCGCTCGTGGGAGGGTCTGAATCTTTAAAGAAGGCGCAGTTAGTAACCAGAGAAGTACAAATGGCTAGCGCCTTCGCCCATCGATTATTCACGCGGGGTCACGTTAAATATGTACGCTTCCATGGGGATCGAGCAGCCGAACGGGATGGGGATGCTGGGGGATAGCTTCCGCGATGGCAGGGCGGTAGCGGGGAAGAAGCGAGTTTCACAGTCGACTGTCTCTCGCAATGCGCCTTGACGCCTCTTCTCCGGCCCCTTTTTGTCTTGCTAAAAACGAGGGGGCGATTTCCTCCATTTATGTGCTTGGGGAACCGGCGAATTAAAGAACCGCGACCTTGACTTCGCTGACCTACATTGGGGTCGATGCACATGACGGGGTGCATAATTTCCGCGTGATCGCGCGATTAGGCGCGATAAATCGCAAAGACGGTCTTTACATATCGGTCATGTGAACATGATTGGTTAATCGAAGTCACAAATTTTGCATTTTTTTAATATTCAGGAGAGATATTAAGTATCCCGATAGTCGAATAAATTAAACTCAGCGAAAATAAAATTTACTTGAAAAAAGTTTACAAATGTAAACGATAATTTTATTTTATTTAGTTGTGAAACTACTTCAATAGATATTACATAAGATATATATACATAAGATATTACATTTAGTGCTTAACCATTTAATCGATAATACATCAGATTCAAATTAGTCGAAGAATCTGTAGGAACAATGTCGCGGTGTCTATAACGTCCTTTTCCCAGGACAGATTATTACAGATTGTTTTATTGTGTTACAGAACACGTTTGCCGCTAAGTTTACGGCGATCATTATCTGCGTTAATTCTGCCAAATAAACGTGCCCGAGGTGTACGAGTTGCCGGTTGCCGCGCGTAATCCGTGCCGAGGCGAGCGAGTCGTTAAATCCGTCTTAGGCATCTGCGACAATCGGCTGTGCGTTTATGCTCCCTCCTCGGCGACACGCTTCGCACGGATAGCCCTAATGCGCGTTAGGCGAAGTCGGGAAGATTTGTGAGCCGCGCGGAGGGTGTGTGTCTAAAGCTTCGCGGGTGGAAAGCGTCGGCACTAAAATCGCACGCGCGTCTTGAGGGTGGATTTCAGTTCGGGGAATGGTTTCGCGCACTTTGTCAGGATCTATTATTAAGGACCCACGTGTGAAATTGTGCGTGTATTGCAGTTTCACGTGAGAATTGTAAAATTACTGTTTTACAATATATTTTGTGACAAAAGAGAAAATATAATGATTTTTTTTTAAGGCTATTAATAATATCATCGAGCATTCGCGTTCCAAATTGTCATGTTAATCATGCGTAATATAAGAATTATCGAAACATCTGAGTTAACATAAATAGACATGATTGATTTATTAAATGGTTTTAAAGTTTGCTGTATTGAGATACTAACTGATACAATTTGCCAAAGATATCCTATTTTAGAATTCGTTTGTTTTCGAGGGACACGAAATGTCTCCAACTAATTAAGTTTAAGAGTGCGATTTTGAGAGAGCAACACCTTCGCCGGCGTATTTCATGAGGCCTCCGGATTTTGGACTTAAGCTACCGTACGATTCACGCGTAAATCCACCTTCCCTCCCTATCGCTCTCTCCTTCGCTGCGCGTAAGCGCAGAAGACTTGAACGCTTATATCAGCTTCCAGTCGTAACGCAGGGCGGAAAGAAGACGGAAGAGGGGAGGAGATAGAAGAGTCGAGATTTGCAGCTCCTCCATCTGGGAATTATACACGAGGGTAGATCCCTTTGGGCAGATAGTCGCGACAAATTTCAAGAAAAATATGTCCCTCCCTCTCCTCCTCTTCGCTGTCACGTCCATTCTAGACAGCGTCCTTGTTCTTTCAACCCCGGCGCTACCAGAATCCGGCCTCGCGGCCGCGCCATATACTGGGATGAACGTTGATGAGAAAAATATCTAAACGTAGATCAACCGCGGCCAACTGTCTCGTTAAACTGCCAAAGTGTTCCGGACATAGACATTATACGAGGCATCCGAGGGGGCCGAAACCCCGAAGTATCCCCTTTGCGACAAGATGAAGATGAGGAAAAAAATATGAAAAGCGTCGCGAGAATGTCAGATGGAATAGGAGGATTTAAAGATAATTTTGCAAGTCGTACCGAATTATGTACATGTGCAAAATAATCTGCGCGTTTCAATTTTAATATAATAAAATAATATATATATATATATATATATATATATATATATATGTATACATTTGATACATAAAATATAGATACACAAAAAATTCATCCTATATTATTACAATAAAACAATGAATAAGTTCGTATAATGAACAAGTACATAAAAAATAATGGCATATTTCTTATTATAATCTTTATCTACAATCTGAACTTATATAGAAATCTAAACTTGTTATAATGTTTACAATAACGTAGCCCAAGAAAAATCTATTTAATCAAAATTTAATATTGGTCGACATTGTCATAAGCGGTCTTGTGAGATGCTCGTTAAAGAGAAAGCAACCGAGGATCAGTATTGTAATGACACGCATGGATTCAACGGTCACAAGTGTAGGTCGCGTAGGAGGAAGTTAATAAGTATCTCGTGCAATCATAACTCTTAATAAGCGAGGCAAACAACGCTCTTAATGACGCTTCGTCGAGTCGTAACTCGGCGGAGTGCACTTTCGTGTTCCGGACGGATAGTCAGTCCAGCGTACATATGAGCGTCTCGGGATACAATCAACTCGTTCCGAGGACACGTCGCGGCCCGTCCTACCCTTCGTCGAAACCTCCGTTCATAGAGGAGACAGAGAAACGCGCGGAATAATCTCCGCGTTTCGTCGCCTCGACAGAGGTGATTTCATCGGCGAGCTGCCGGCAGGTGGGATTTATCATCGACCGTTAAAACGCTATTCCGCCCTGTGTGTTGCAACAACTGTACGACAGCTTGTCAGATCATGACGACAACGGCAAAATTACCGTGAAAGAAAGAAACTTACGACATGGTTGTAAATGTTAGGCGTAAAACACGTAATTGTGTTTGGGAGAGCGAAGACTTGGAAACTGTATGATTTCTTGTATACGAGCGATGTTTGGAGAAATATATAATGTAACATACAATTATATATATGTAAAGAAATGCATCATGTCCGCGAAACACGATGAGACAACCGTAACATACACTTTTTATGCACAATTGTGTACATCCCAACAAATGAATATTATAACATCAAATAATAGAATATCTTCGCATATCATATAGTATGCATATATATACAATTACGTAAATCGATAACAATTATTATCTAATTTTACTATATGTCGATTATGAGACAGCACAATTGTTCGATATTTACAATATCGTTTAGCACTCAGAAATAATGATTACTATATATATAGAAATACTAACGTTGCTATTAAAATGCACAAATTCTAACATTCGTCTCCGCGGTATAACAAGTCGCGAATTGAAACGGGAAAAATTTAGTACGTCCTGCATTATTTCTCTCTTACTTTTTCCTATAATCTCAACGCCGCCGCCGGCGTCGGCTTCTTTCGACCGGGCTATACTGTGAGTACGCGTTATTTCGCCATTTGTTTTTCCAAATTGCGTTCTGAATAATTCATTACGCTGGCAAGTATGAATTTGTATTAAAAGTCTTTCCTTCGCAAGTAATTTCAGTCACGCTCCTCGTTGACGATGCATACCTATGCGGCTAAACAGAGCATGAGAAGAAAAAACTCTTTAAATCGTGTCTTCAACTTATCGACGTTCTGGAGTAATGTGACATTTAGTTAACGACATATTTATAACATGCCAATCTATAGCGAAGTAATGTTATTCGAAGTGACCGCAATAACGGAAAACCTTAATACTGCATGAGAAACGTCAATTTATTTGGACAAAAGATTGATCCGTTATAAACACTGCAAAATCAATAAACAGTTTCGCTGAAAATGGTACCGATATAAGCAACTCTCTATTAATATTAAAATAGAATGTCAGGGATATGAGTGACATACTACCTTTTTGACTCATAAAATAATTATCTTGTGTTCACCATGTTTCAGTCTCGAATTTTATGTTATGATATACGCTCTATTATACACTGTTATAAATTTCTATGATGGATACGCTTAAAAATAGCGGAAAGGTATCAAAAATCAAATAGCGAAAAATCAATTTGAGGGATATTGCCGTTTTTGCTAGATCGACCCCTCACGAAATTTTGTCGGACACGTGACCAGTTGATGCGACATCGTCGCCCGGTGGAAGTATCGCCCTTCCGCGCTGTGAATAGCGGTACTCCTTATTACGCCTGGCAGGAGAGCACTGTACATCATCCGTCGACACTTATTGACCCCCGAAGGCTCCCGAATTGAAAAGTAGACGCGCGTCCGCACCTTCGTTCCATTTATTACTCGGCCTCTCCGTCGGCTGCGTAGACGCGTGGTGCGTCGCGGCGTTGGCGCGCGTCAGGGGCTGCAGAAGTCCATGGCACCTCATTCCCGCTCGTTTCGGGCGAGTAAAAGGGGGATGAAAAAATGCTGGAAATTTTGGCAACGCGCACTCGCGCCGCCTATCCCTTCGCCCTCCAGACTACACTTAATAAAAGGGGCTTGATCCTCGAGTGGCCTCCGAAAAAAAAATTTCAGCCCCCCCCCCACACACATATACATATACATGCATAGATACGCATACACACATTCTTGTAGCGCTCTCTCGCAATCCGCCATGCGGACAAATTGCATTACGCGGCGCGGGGGTACCATCCTGTATCCGTGTCTCCCGCTGGCGTACGGACACGTGTAGTACATCGGATTATCTGGCGATGACGCTCGCCGTATTTCACTCGTTATCGATCTCGACGCGTCTTAATTTACACCTCGTAAAATCTGCCGACCATTCTGCCTGGATTTCGATTCGTTTACTCGTCGCGAATCAGATAATTTCCCTGCCGTAAAGAAATATATTCTGCTTGATCCAAACTAAATCAGTAACAAAACGTTGTTACATTATGTTTTCTCTATTCTATGTGTATATAAAGATGGATCAATTGTACAAAATTTTCAAACAATGCGAAAAAGACTTTGTGATGAATTGATGATATTTAAAAATTGCAGAGATCATACATAAAAAAATATCATATATTAATACTATTGTTAATAATGTCATTACTGCATATCGTAGAAATATGTATTTTAATGTCGAAACTTTATTAAATAATTTATTTATAAACAAGATATTCAGATAAAAAAAATATAGACAGGAATGTGCATAATCTTTCTATCTCTTAGTTTCTTGCAAACTTGTCTTTGACAAAAATTAAGTTTGACTCGTTTATCATTTGTAGCAAATAATGTGTGCACACATGTGAGATATGTCCGTCATAACAAAATACTCAACCATATAGGTGCTGCTTAAACCTCCGAAAGTATCGTAAACTCTCCGTACTTGGGTGAACGAAGCAAGTATACGCATTTTCAGTCCGAAAGTAGATGATAATTTCACTTCGCCGACTGAGTTGAGTATCGGTGACATCAAAATCCGCGAGAGAACGACGCAGTTTTAAGGCCAGTAAAAAACTTTCCGCGTAAGTCGCCACATTCGCGCCTCTTTATGACCAAGCTTCGAATTCAATTTTCTCTTGCCTTGATTACATTAACTTTCTCTGTTAAACCTCTGGAGTATATTTCCAAGCGCTATTCTGATTGCATGTCTGAATTTACAACGAATTATTGCACGCAAAGTCCTTATTTTATATACCTATTGAAAAAATATGTTTTATGATTTACATACATTACTTTTAGAGATGAAGAGATGACAGATTTTAAATAACACGAAAATTAAATTAAATTAACTGTGGCAGTAAGAGCTGCAATATGATACATCATCAATTATATGTAAGTAGCAGTTCCTTTGACAGCAATTGCTATCACTACCGGGAGTATACACGTGCCAGACGGTTCTTAACAGCATTCGAGAATCCATCGAGACTCTTCAAGGACCACCATCACGTACATTTTAGAGTTGTATAGCGTCGAAAGGCAGGAAGTTGCGAGTAGTATGGGACGGCGGCGTTTATCAAAAATGCATGAGGCCATTCGTTTACGCGACTACGATGTTGACGACGATGACGACGAGGCGTGCTGAAGCGTCTCCATGTGTTGCCTGCGTCTTGGGCCGTCGCTAACATGTAGTGAGGAAAAAAATGCGAAGAGACCGCACATGGTGGGGGCAGTCAGGGAGAGGGGAGAATGTACTCGAATTTCCGTGATGTGATGTCTGGTTCAACAATACGACGCCTGGTCTAAACGGCTGTTCATTCAATAGCTTCGCTGGGCCAGACCCGATAAACCGACCTGTCCTGTCCTCCGACTATCTCGCTCGTAAACTCACCCTCTTTGTCCACTCAGGTGGACTCCCCCGTCCTCTTCTTACCCCGCTGTATCCCTTCTTTCGTGCTAGGCGATTTTACTGAAAAGTCGCGGGCGTCTTGCGTCTTTGAATGCCTTCTCTTGGATTCTAAGAGTTGGTCATACGTGGTGAACAGAAGAAAGGAGGGATATCGTTTTCCTATTCCTTTTATTACGTTCTTTATACAAATTACGAATTTGGATGCGTATTTATGCGCCGGAAATACAAGGAGGGTTAGTAAAAGAGCGTTTCTTATCATTCGATGGAATAATAAATTCCGAGCAGCAAATATGGAAGAGCATCGAGTTCTTCACGAAAAGATTTTATAACTGACATAGGATAGGCTTTTCCTTGTTAGTAATATCGCGAACTAGGATATATTTTTAAATTGTATTTTAAAAATATGTATATATTATATATTCTTAAAAATAAAATTTTAAAAGACAGGAGAGAAGGGGAGAAAAGGGAGGGAGAGAGTATGTGTATGTTGGAAGGTATTCTTTAATTTTTGAGTTTATTTTAAGAAAACTTTAATTTTAAATTGAATTATAATAAAATTTTTTAATATTAACGAAAAATATTGAAAATATCGATTCCAATTTATATATAACTTTATCATC
>NW_020226580.1:863760-882592 GCF_003070985.1 Temnothorax curvispinosus | reverse complement strand
AAAAATATTGAAAATATCGATTCCAATTTATATATAACTTTATCATCGTTATATAATTTATGCAATATATTTTTTAATTGATTTATATAAGATCTTAGTTACAATTAATCTTTTAATATAATAATATTACTTTCTAATTATTTGTTTTGCCTGTCATCTTTTAACTACAAACTTCGCAGTTCTTGAGAGGAACTTGCAGCGTCTCGTAGACCTGGACCCCCCCCCCCTCTCTCTCTCTCTCTCGTAGCATACGAGCTTTCAATTCACGGACTTCTGCTGTCCAGGCTTGGTAGCGTGGACTGTCAGACGCAGACACTTCGTCCGGGTTTTCATGAAATCTTTTCCATAGAAAATCCTCATCCCATTTCAAGAACCATCCAAAGTCCCGGAAATTTTCATCTGTAGAGGCGATCGTCCCTCCTTCTCCGCCGCTTTTAAATTCCAGGAAAGCGAGCCCGCAATATTTTCCCTGATTTCGTGCGATCTATAGCTCACTTGCAATTCCGGGCTTTTATGAAATCGCTGCCTTCAATATTTCATTGCTTTCATTATTTTTCTCGTCTTCCTCCCGACCGTTGCAGATAGATATCACGACATTTTTAATAGCAACGAATACATTTATATGATATAACATTTATATGAAAAGGATTGTGTTTGTATACATAGGTGATTGAAGCTCGACGCTGTTAACTTTATTTACAGTTTTTTAACGTAAATTGTACTTTTCTAAAGAATTTATACATCTTAGTGTGAAATCGCGAGGAATCGCGGAAAATCTAGGTGCGCGGATCGCTTCATTTCCATGCTGTACGACGTGAACAGAGCAGGGTAAGTATCTTTTGACAATCAGATTGATAACACGCAGTTGCATAGATATGCACGCATTCACGTAGGCTTGCGCGAAGCGAACTCTCTCCCGTTGTTCCCGTTATTCTTCTCCTGTACGCCGCGCCGCTTCACGCTGGAAAGCACTCACATTGATTTGTTCGCGCGGCTCCTAGTTTATAGTCTCACCTTATCCCGAGACATCGGCTACTCTCGTATCAGACACAATAAAAACCACCCCCCTCCTCCCGTGCTTCTTTTCGGAAGGCCGTTAATTCAAATCGTTCAATCGCTCTGAAAGGACCGGGGATCGCGCGATACGGATTCCACCTTCGCTTAACGATGTCGAAGAGGAAATAAAGAGTCGGGATCACTCACCCTTCGAAATCTTATTGCCTCAACACAAAGGAAGGAGATAGATTCTTTTTTTTCTTCAAGATTATTGCCTAGTGAGCGTGCGTGGAAGGTGATTTACTCAATTAAGATTGCATGGAACATCAGAATACACTCTTTTAAATATTTTATTATAATGAAGAATATATGTTTGAATATTGTTTTAAATGTATTATCGCAATATGAAGTACTCTATTACTACAATATTCTTTGTTGTAAATTTTTTACAATATGTAGTAATATATTGCAATTGTTATATTAAATTATTTTCTATTTAATGATCAAAAAATCTTTAATAATTACTTCAATACATTTTAACGCGTATTATTTAGCTTCTGAATAGTTAACAGTATACACATATTCTATTTGGAGAATTCACGGAGTTACATTGATTAGATAAGCGGGGAAAGGCTTCTGAAGCAATCTACGCCAGCGTTAATTAGTCATCCGAGACGGTCCAAGGCAATGAATGATTTAGTGAGCCGATCGCGCGTTTCACAAAGAGGTTTCCCATGTTCCGAGTCCCGGTTATGCATATTGCAGGAACGTGCCCGTCATTCAAAATCCTCTCCCCACGATTACGCGGATTGTACTCCCTTTTTAATGCAATATCAATCCGACGATAAACGATTTTTCGTCGGCGTTGCCATTGTTTTTGGCAAAACCCCGCTAGCGACCAATCGAATACATATAATATCACCGATGGTCAGATTTTATTACGCATTATGAAGCTACCAGAGAAAATGCGTACTTTTAATAACTTAAATTTTAAAATAAAAAATTTTCTTCACTTCTTGTCAAAAAGGTCTTCTGCATATCGTTATTGATTACGATTACTTATAATTTCAGAATTGAAGAATGAATTAACATATTGGTAGCTTTTCCATTTCGTTCTTAAGTTTATATAGATATACAAGGTTTCGAAGAAAAAGATATTAGCTAAACAAAAATATTTCTAGAAGATAAATTCATACCTGGCAGATACTAGGCTACTCTAAGCGGTTTTACTCCTCGAGTCATATCCTTGCCATTTCACTTTCTCGCGAAGTGCAATCTTGCTCCTCCGCATCCTCGCCACCGCCCCGCCGCGCCGCGTCGGCAGCCAAGCAGTACCAACAGCATTATGCAAATGAGACGGTTCCGCTAGCACGCAAACGTTGGAACCCCATTCAGTATACTACCCCATCTGTCGCAAAAACCGTGGTTTCGCTTCAGCCGGAGCGTATCCCGATAAGGTCCCGACGAAGAAGAAAGTGACACGGCGACCCGAGGGAGTCTTTGCAGCGTTTCGATTTTTCAAATGGCGTCCGGAAAATGAAGGCTTGATAGATATCTCGTGAGAGCGTTACCTGAGATGGTACCATTCGACACCCGAGGGATTTCTGAATTCTCGAGGCTCGGAGGTGTAGCCAACGAGTTTATAGCCGGGTGTCTTTTTAACATCTTTAATCTATCAGTGTATTATCTGCATATCTGATAAGGCCGTCTTCCGATGAGTTTCGTCGTACTTTATTATAATAACACGAGCGATACAATCGCGCATTTTGATCTGCAAATCTTATTAAATTTAATTTTCGTATAATAGGATTATTTTGAAAACTAAACCATACGATATTTTATATTATAAAGAAGCCAGAAAACAGAGCTAGAAAATAAGCTTTGTTGAATTAAATAATGATGCTAGTCGAGGCATTAAACAGATGTGACTCTAAAGGGATGTAAAAAGACGAACGAACGTTTAAGGGTGGAATAAGCGTGGTGTTTTCGGCATGCCGTATCCAATTACCGATCTGACGTAACAGCTTCGCGCGGCGGCAACTTTTCGAATGACGGACGAAAAAGTTAACCCCTTCCTCATTTCGGGCCATTTCCCGTCGCGTGTTCGTCGTTGCAATTTAATTGCATCCGGCATCCAATCGCGGAAAACTTTTCGTCGGACGAGCTCAAGCCGGGAGAGACAGAACGACGCGGGGAATTAGAGAGGCTCGAAATGTGTGAAGGGTGAATGGAGAAGGGAGAAAGTTCGGAATACCGGAGCGCGGCCGAATAAGTGATCGATTCCTTGATAATTACGTTAACGCGAACGTACTAGCGGGCCGATCAGCCGCGAATAACGTAATTACGGAGTCGCATTACGGCACGCACGCGTGGGTCAGCTGCGGCCCGCTTCGTTCTCTCGCCTGCATTGCTGCATTGGTGCAACCTTGTTTTCCATCCCTCCCTCTCTCCCTCTCTCTCTTTCTCTCTCTCTCTCGCGTCGCGTCCCACGCCGCTCCCAGAGAGAGATGTCAAAGCATGTAAGTCAGCTTTGATCAGCGGCTCATTTAATTTACGCATTACTTTCACGTCGCGTGATTGATCTCTCTCCTTTCTGACAAAGTATTGCGATGCGTCAACGGTGCTGTCGCAAAATGTTTGGACGCCTTTGGATTTACTTTATTACGTGCAACGTGATCTTGCTCAGAAAAGTAATAAAATTATAATTATTTGGCGACGATGTCGATGGGCATTATCCAAGTGTGAAATTTTTTACGATATGTCTTGATGAGACGGGTATTATATTTTGTATATATATTCGATAATGCGTCCGGGGTCATAACGGTTATTTTCGCTGTAATGGACATTAAACGAAATTGGATTCACAAATTGTGACACGAGTCTGTAATATGAAATTTTCTGGAAATCGGCGCTGCGGGAACGAAATCATATTATACGCGAATTGACTGTCGAAAATCATTTCAGATCGCATACATAATTTCAGGCAAAATGACCAGAATTTTTGCTTGATTAAAATTAGAACATTATAGTTACATAATACATAATTGGCAATTTTGTAAAATCTGAGAGGAACTAATCGCTTTAAAATCAACGTAATAGAAACTTGGAGATACACATATGAGCAAGCAAAACACGTTAAACAATTGTTAAATAAAATTTCTTTGACCTGTTGTGAAGAAAACAAATATTTTTAGACGTTGCATTTACTTCTTGTTTACAGTCGTCCCTTCTTTAATTATCATGAAAAAGCAAAGTGTAAACGGAAAATTACGTCAAAAAGAGGAAATCATCCTTAACGTCATGACATTGTTTACATTTAGGGGTATTTAGACTTTGCTTACAGAGGCGTCATTGCAACTGTCGGTTGATTAACACTTCAAACGCGAAAACCACGAAATAGCCCATAATGACAGCGTTCACAGAGAGAGGCAACCAACCGCATGTTCGATAAATCGGTGCCTCATTAGAGTGGCTTTATACACATCACAAAAGGAAAACCACCCCTTACCTTTGAAACTGTTTATGGAAAGGATCGTGTTGCTCGTGTTTCACGCATATATTCGCGAATCAATTGCACCAAGCATCTAATTTCACTGTATTCGCTGAAACATTGTTGTTTTGCATTTTTTATTATTCAAATCTATAAAAATTATAAAAGAAAATTTGACGTATCGATGTTAATACAATAAATTGCATGTATGTACTTTTTCTCGAAAGATAGTTTTAAATGTACGAGATTATGTGCAATTTGTAGAGAAAGTGATTTTGCAAACAACTCTGCACTACGATCGAATAGTTGCGATGATTGCAGAATAAATATATTGGGATAGAATTAAGCGGTTTGCAGTGGCTCAATGAACAATCTATCACTGCGCCTCCGATTCGAGTTTCGGCTGCCGCAAAATTGCGAATAGTTGAAACGCGGCATTCATTGCGGAACTACCGTTGCAGAATGCAAATAGTTCAATTTGAGTTAAACCAAATATACAACTAACAGTGGTCTCTCTTGTTCACGGGGTTACCTGAATTGTTGATGCCTTTCTTCGCGATTTAACGCGAGATGTGACACCGACTTTCAAACATGAATGTTAATTAACTGATTGTGATGTGTCGCTCGACAGGATGATTGTTTAATAATATTATATTTATCTGCATCGCGCGCACGATGATATTACTATACTTCGTATAGCGCGGAGCCGGTCGACGCTCGAAATATCCGCGGAATTAAATTGTGCGCGGAAGGAAACCCGACGAAATCGATAAATCGTCCTGAAACGAAAGGGATGACCGAGAAGGGGCGAAAGAGAAAGGGTACCATCGCGTAGTACACGTTAATGGATAATAGGATATCCGTTACGGTTCCGACCTCCAGTCCGTTCTATTCAGCCGGGCGCATAAAGATAAACTTGATATCGCGACGCGAAAGAAACCATCCAGTGAGCCATATAATTATTTCGCGTTCTCAAGCGCATTGCGCCCGTTCTCAGATCGAATATCGAGTTAGCGCGTCTGGAGAATGAGCGAGCAAATTTGATGTTAATGAAGCTTGATGTTATAACCGATAAAGAAGCTACAACAACCAAAAGGTTAAAAATGTATTTTTCTTTTACTTATTCATCAGAAAGACTTCTTTGCAATTTTTATGACAATAAAATCTTGTTTCTACGATGAGAGGGTGAGAATCATTGTCGAAAACAGGTGAAAAATGCAGTAGAATACCAAATAATTTGAATCATTTTCCTAAAGCTAATAAAATTAAGGAAATCAGCATAAAACAGTTTAAGGGATTAAAATTAAATCTCTAACAAAATATGTAATATAACATCCTAGTATAAAAATTTGTTTATACTAGAAAATCTATAAGACCATTAAAACATCGATGTTTCGTAAGAGCGGAAGAGTTATAGCCATTACTCGAACTATTTGTACGGTATGGGATCTGCTTTTTAACACTTCCTCATCCATACTTCTACACATTCGAAAAAATGTGTCGGATCGAAAAGATCGAACTTAGGCAAGTCGTGTGCTAAGAAAAATATCGAAAAAGAAGAGGAGAAAGTCGCGGGTTGAGCGGTGGCGCACTGAATGCAATCGTTATCAAAATAAAGGCTAAGTGTTTCGATATTTATCGGTTAGCACTTTGGCCGGTCGTTCCGCGAATGGCTGCAGAATAACGGCGGCGGGAAGCACAGGGTGGTACACGCCAGCCGGCAGTGGGTTATGTTTTTTGGAGACGCGCCAACGACAACGGCTTTGTGGGGAAAAGGAATAAGAGAAAGAATAAAAAAAAAAGAGAGAGAAACCATTGAGAGAGAATGAGAGAGAGAGAAAGAAAGGGAGAATGAAAAAAATCGCGAGATTCAATTTCCCTTTCTTCACGATCGCTCCGTACCTCTTTGATCGCCAAAAATATTGGTCCAGCTTTTGGCGATGTCTACCCATTCCAGCGCTCGCATCTTTTCGTTGGGCAGTCCTTGGCCGTCTTTCGAGGCCATCGGTTGGACCGTTGCCAGACACTTCTACGGGAAAATTTACGAAGGCCTTAACGGAGCAGGACGGGCCGGGGAGTCCGTGGCTTCTTGAGAAAATTACGTGACTCCTACGCTTTCCTATCTTCGCGAGACGCGGCGGCTGTTCGGTGCGGTAGTGTTGCGCGGCTACCTCGAACGTTGTGTCTAAATGGAAGTGTCCACTGTTAAAGAACACTTACGGAGCGTCCTTATCTGATGGCGATTCTATTGGAAGGTCGAGAAACTTGCGGGAACACTCGTTTACACCGTTTAACGCTAACTGGTTCGCCAGGATATCGCGATAAGACACGGGAAATGTTAATTCACTGTGACACCGCGCGTGACTGGTTTTATGAAATGAATATTCGCGAGTTTATACGAGGAATAATATTTATTCTTTGCGACGACTGGTCAGAAAGTTAATTGGCGTAGTATTTTGCAATGCTGATGCTTGAACGTTTATTTTAGCGATAACGTCGTATATTTAAAAGGAAGTTTTAAACCTTTAAGACTTAATCCTTTACCGAGCCGTGTCACCTTCTTTTGCGATTTGAATCTGCGAGAGAGATATACCTAAGATATTTAAATTAATATAAGTTTTCGTTTCCTCTACTTTAAATGTCTTGTTGAATAGTGAACAATTTTCATATAAAATAATAAGAAATGTATCCTATTCCCCCAATATCAAATATAAAAACACATTATTCGAGAAATGATGATAAACATATTTAATAACATAAAATGGTTATGCGCGATTTATAAGCTACGACCACTCCATGTCTCATCCATTCACGACGAAATCACATATCATTGAGCGCATCCGCGGTCCGTTAATTCGCACTTTATTGCCGGCGGCTAGATTATGCGATATAAAAGCCGTGTAGTAAAGGCCATCCAAAAGCGACGGCCTCTCCCCAGCTGGCAGCGTGATTAACGTTTCTTTTACTGCGAATGTAAAGCGCTTTATGGCGACCTGCGCCGTTATCTCGAAGATCGAGGCTTTATTATGACACCCGGTAGCAAGGGGCGACTGCGAGAAAACCGACGGAGGAAGAACAGTCGTTTGAGGGGCGGCGCGGGCAGATATACCGGGTATCCCGCCCGAGGGAACATTAGTCCTGGGAACCTGGAAACATGGGATTCATGCGGTACCTGCCGTGCTACTCTCCCGCCCCCGACAGGGCCGTAACGAATCCCGCGAGTACCCCCGAGGGCTACCGGACGGCTGCTGCTGTCCGGCCCACCCTTTCAACCGCTGCTAGCAGCTGCAGCTGTTTCGATAAAACGAGAGTGTCCTTAAAGTGTGTCCGGCGTGTAGCTAACCATCTACGTTAACTAGAAACTATGCGGAGTCCGTGAAAATAAAAATAATTAACCATCCCGATTTGCGATCGCGAGAAAAAGTACTTCATTTGGAGTAATAAAATTTCAATTTTTGTACATACGCTTATATTCGAGCATTATAAAATATCCACGTGAAGCACTAATAAATAGTTTTCTTATTGATTTTTTACATTAACTAGATCTTATATTTTTTATTATTATCATTATGTTACAACATTTGGAAGAAAAAATACGAAAGTAGGCTTAGACTCTTCAATAAGAAATAATATTAATATTTTAGATATAATATTTATTTATGAACATTAAACGCATACTCTACGTTTACCTGTATCATACAGATAAACAGAAAAATGCTGGCGAGCAATGACAAGTCTGGATTCACGAATAAAATATATAGTCCGAGGGAAGATCTTAAAGTCGACCGAAGAGTAAATGCACTCGCTACTTCATGGCAGCGACACGTGCGGACCGTCACGGCGATCTTCGTCGGCATTTCTTTTTTCGTTTGCTTCCTTTCTCCATCTTTCTCCCTTCTGCTATTCCGTCCTTCTTTCCCGAGCACGGTCTGGGCTCCATAGACACGCGCGGTGGCCATTAATACGCCATTAAAGTTCCATCGGGCGCACCATCTCCAGAACATTAGAAGATGCAAGATGTAAACGTTCCTCATTAAAAATGTATGACTCCGTTCTTTTTCCTTATATTTAACAGGGAGTCTTTCTTGCATAGCACGTGTCGAATTGTGACGGTATATTTTTTTGTTCGCAGGGTTTATGTACATAGTGTTTAGAGTATTTAATAACTAAAGTTATTTAATTCTTAATAACGGTTAAATAACGTGACTGTTAAGAATAGCTACACGTAAAATTATAAAGCTGTTTAGAATTACATATATTAATGTAATTTTTTATATTAATTGCATATATTTGCATAAAAGCGCATAATATTTCTAGAGAAAGTAATTTTCTTACAAGTTAATTTTGATGACTGCCGTCAGCCTTTTGAAATATAAACCACAAACTGTTCCGAACGCTAGATATATCTTCTATCGTCCATTGTTTGCGCTTTCTATCTTTCTAATCGAATTGTTACTGAATGCAAGCTTAATCCCTGTTTTGTTGGCGGAAGATGCTATCAGCTCGAAGCAGTTTAGACAAGAAACAATGCACGTTAAGATACGTTACGGCGTCTGGATCGTCGTGTAGGAAGGAGCTAAACTCCGCTGGCCGGAAGATAGTAGCGAAGGTGCTCACGATATGGATATTTATCGATGATATACAGTACGCGCTCGATACTCCGACCTCGATGCCGACAACCGTCGGGGTGCTGCGCCGGTCGGTACAACGGTGGTTTGCGCCGGTCAGAATACAGCGGGATGGTGTCCTGAATGCACGGCTATCCCCGCTGGCGTTATGCCACGAGGCACGCGACCCTGTCATATGTGTAAATATGAACCGCTTTATGCACCTGCCGGCCGTCAAACTCCCTTGCGAAAGCCCATCCGACTCGAGCGAGAACGAGCGAACGGGACGACCGCATCTCATGCTGATACGGAACGACAGACACAATCGACGGAAGATTGGATCGTGACATAGGATAATGGAGAAGCTCTGTAGCGTTCTAAAGAACGAGGCGCGAAAAGCAAAGACAATTTGGAGACAGGAGTGATAAATGAAGACTCCCGCACACGTTGATAACAGATAGCGTTTTCTTAATGCAAATTTTAGCTCGTGACTTTTGGATAGACTTTAGTCACGTTTCTGCTGTAGAACTGAACTGAAATTAATTTTCAGATGTGATAAAATTTAGTAAATGAATCTCGAAAGTCGATTTTATTTTCGCGGCGTCAAATTTGTAATCGCGAGTCAATTGTGAGAGGAACTTAGACAGGAATGAATTTTGTTTAATCTGTGTATATATAATATCGTTATCTTGAAAGTAGAAGTTATTTTATTATTTTATAATTTAAAAGAGAATCTATCGAATCTACTTCAGAAACATTCAGTGAACATACATTTTCTTTGCAAATAAAATTGTTCTTTATCTCGATTTGTCAGTTAAAAAAAGTTAAGTGACATAATCCAGACATTCTATATTTAATGGACGTCGTAAAAAGGATACCTAAATAATTAAGATATCTTTTACACATCTTTCGGAATGTTCGTATTGCTAAAAAATTTACGATGTCAGAATTTCACTGACTAAATTTCATTCCTCTAATGATGAAGAAATCAGCGAAATATATGTTGAAACGTAAAAGTAAGAATCCGCAGTGCTTCAGCGGTATGATAAATTCCGTATGAAGACACGTGACACTTTCCACGTTGGTATTCGCGTTAGTAGTACGAATTGCACTATTACGGGCGCGATATTCCCATTACAGGTGCAGAGAGACGGGGGATAATTGAACGGCGCGCGATGCCAAGGAAGCGGAGTCGCGGTCGTTAGGCGGATGCTTCAGCGCGCACATATTCGGGGTGTATCGTTAGCACGCGTACGTTGCATCCGCAGGTAAACGTATTATGCAGTTCTCCACGAGCTCGTCGCCATTCGGAGACGTGGCTTCATTGCTTGCGCAATTAAACGCATACGAGTTAAATAACACGATACCCCGGTGTAATGAAGCCGGTTCCAGCAAGAGCATTGGTTCAGTTCAACAAAAATTTCAAGAACCGAGAAATCGATATAATCAGTATAAATAGTATTTAGAATTAGACTTTTTTCTCAAGAGATACATATATATGTATAGTAGAAATTAATCCAGTTAAGTCATTTTGTTAATTAAGTAAGAATATTGTGGAACGAAATTGAACCGATATAGCGGCACGATATTTATTATGCATCTCGATTGAAATGCAGTAAATTGGCTGAACTAGATTTAGAACAGATCATGATTGACTCTTTTTAATGTCCAATGCAATTTGCACCGGAATTTCCATTCTTCATGAAATTCTGAAATAATTCCCGCTTACCGCTAATTGTTTTCGCCCGCATATGTTTATGAAATTAATGCAGATTCCGTTGCAACACGCGCAATTGCAACGTATGTTGGACGGCATTTCGACCGCACTATGTAATTTGCGGGCGATCACGCATGTTTATATGCGAGCGTTCGTTAAAGTTGGATTATGTGAGCGAACGTTCTCGAGAAAATCATACATCGGGTATGATGTATGCGGCGAACGGAAGCGCGATATCTCGCCGCGAAGACGAGACCGGGCGATATAAAAACAGCGCGAACGGAATTCAGATTAAAATCTAAATGTAGCGGGTCGATTCAGGAAAACTGGAGAAGTTTCGCGGAGGTTTCCGCATGCTCTCAGAACTCGTCGCAACTAAATTATGATGATGCGTGATGCGCGTCTAAATAACGTTGCTGTAGAAGCACGCGACTTAACAAGCTTAAAGCGCATCGCGTTGCGAATATGTGCATCACGCACGTAAATTATCAGCGTGCATTATTATTCACTGTGCGAGCAACGCTATGTAATTCAGGAACTAGTTGTAAATCTTGAAGGCGTGCCATTTTATAGAATCTCATTACGCCTAACTTTTCCATGAGAAATTGGTTTTAGTTGGAACGCGTTCTATATACCATATTCGCCAATTTATGTATCCTGTAAACTATTCCACAAACTATTTCAGAAATCACTTTTGCACTTCCTTTGATAAACTTAGGATTATAAAATTATCTAAAATTAAAGATTAAAAGAGTTTAATGTGTCAAGCTTAGAAAAATATTAGCAAATATATATTTTTACATTAATTTAAAGTAATGAAATTCTAAGAGAAATTTAATATAAAATTAAATTATCAAGATCGACATTTCAAATTTTTCATTTTTTTAAGAATACGTGCATTCAATACATAGTGTATGTACAACGCGAAATGTTTATATTGATGCCTTTTTTATCGCGGTCACATCGGTCATCAGCCGCGGACGTAAATTCTCGTTACAGCGATATATATAAAGCGGCGAAAAAGTCTGTATGAAAATAAAATTATCCGATACGAAAAGTTAAACATCGACAGTTCCCTGATTTTCCACCAATTTTCCATCGAGCGCGACATCGCGACCACGTCGTATAATTCAATATACATCATCATCATTCATCATTGACGCCGTGACAGATGCGATCGATCTATTTTCTTCCGATGCTGCCAAAAGCATCGATGCGTCACGAATGCAGCGACGAGTGTATGCATCACTATCGTCGAATATATTAAGCATCGCATTTACTATTCAGTTATCGAAAAGTCGAGTCACAACGAGTGCAGAAAACATCGATGAATAATAACCAGGACAGTATTTGGGAAATAACACGCTTCGAAATATCTTTCGAGCTGCCGTTAAAATTTGCTGATTTTATTAATGCAGCGTTATAATGAAAATTATTCGAATATTCAGGTGACATTATTGCATTAGTATAATGATGTAAGCAATTGCTCTAATACTTTAGTTGCTGTTATCTTTAAACGTAGACTCATTAAAAGGAGGCTATTCATTTCAGTGGACAATGTTTCATTTATCCCGCTATCGTAATTGTGATAACCCTCAATTCACTCTGCACGCACTGCAAGTATTTGATACATCGCGGGGGTATCAGTGCCATCACCAGCGACATGCATAGTGACAGATTGCACTTATAGTAATCGCGTGCGCGAAGCCGCGGCAAAATGTGAGCGTAGCACGACAGACTGCGTTTATACGCCACGAACTACGGCCGAGGGCTAATGAAAGATGAAATCTTTGGCGCAGACATTTTTTTCGACCTGCCGCGCGTTTCAGGCGAGCTTGATTTCCGCCCGTTATTGTAACGGCTCCCTGCTGTTCCGAGAGAAATAAACGTAAACGCGTGCAAAGTAAAAACACGCGTAAAGTGAAGTTACATATGTAAAATAGCGCCATTGCGCCAGTCGTAAATTAATAAGTGGTGTCGACGAAGTAATGGGAAATATTTCTTATTAGATTTGTAGGAGACAGGCAACTGTACTGTTTCTGATTTAGAAGTTGCGGTATAAAATTTGAGCAAAGTTGAAGCTAATATCCTTGTTTTTCACTCTTCAATACATTGTATGCTAAAAAAAGGTATAAAAAGGTTATTTTTATTTTGGCGAAAAAGTTACTCAACAATGTTTCTTAACTAGTACACTTATTCTTACGTCCGTCCTTAGTCGCGATTAAAGCGAAAACGCGCGTAAACGCGTATTTAATTTCGAAGACGAAATCCCATCAAGAATAAGCATCGGCTTTGATCAACGTGTCTGGACTGTAGTTCTCAGCCGACGTCCCTCGAGCCTCGAGTGACACTCCGTTCTTTCATTTGGCCGCCGTCCCTCTTCTTTATCTCCTGCCGTCTTTTCGCGGCGAAAACAATGGCACGCTTACGTCGAAAACCCGCGCGACTCGCGGTACGTATTTTATGTCTGAATTATTTCGCACAAAAGCCCTCCGAAAGAGATGGGAAAAAGAGAGAGAAAGAGAGGACGGGTGCCGCGTTGCTCGCGTCCTACCTCGGATTTTGCGGGCCGCTTAACCGCGGCGAAAATTCTTCCCGTGAAAGAACGTGCCATGGTATTTTTCAACGAACTGGTCGCGGATGTTTAAGTAATGGTATGCAATGCGCGTTGAGAAACAAAATAAAACGCGCGGTATACGCGTAAAATACGAAAACACGAAAGTTTGAAGTGCGACTTCTATGAACCGTCCCTCTTATGCAGTTTTCTTCTTTAACGTTCATATAACTACGCGAATTCTTTAGAGTGTGCAATGGAGCTTATTAACCCTTTATCATCACTTTGATTTATTATTCTGTATCGCTGTTATTACTTCAAAATTACATAGTACATATTTAATTTATAATTTCTTTTAGCTTTATGTTGATTTAATAATCGTATTATTGTAACATATTAAAGAGAATGTAACAGTCTAAATGCAAAGTAACATAAAACTATATATAATTTTGTTGCAAAAGACGGAGACAGCGTTTCGTTTTAGGAAGAATCGGTCCTATATATGTATAGCTGGTTAAACGGATTAATTCCTAGAAGATCGAAGACTCGGAACGACTTATCGCGACTAATATTTCATGATACTTGCTTACTTTATCCCATAGATAGACGGTATATATATGTCAGCAACACGAGCAAAATTATATATTATGTCGCTCGATCCTGCGACGTCGCGCGACAGGTATAAATCAAACTTATACTTTATGTCGCGGAAAAGATCCGATGGATCTCTTCTGCGCGAGCCAAGTTATTCGCTGTTACTCCGCTCCATTTCCTTCGTTCGGATTAAAAGTCGATGTATTATTACAGTCTGGCGCGACGCGAAGAACGTGAAACTCTCGCTCATAAAATCTAATGCGAATAATACGCGTCCCGCGTGCCAGATATCAGATCAAACGTAACGAATAAAATCACGTAAATTCGAATCCGTTCCCGGTATTTTTCGAGAGTTCTAATAGCGCCTTTTTCATTATTTGAATCTTCTTGACCATACTCGTGAATTATTTGCTACCAGAGTTTTCCAGAGAATAACGTAGGGTGAACGACCGAGAGGAATTATTCGGTAAAATATCGCTTAAATGGAAACATGTCGCATTCGTGATATGTATTTAAATTTTGAGCGAGCATAATCTTATCTTACTATGAATTTTTTATGCTGGACTGTCGCAAACAGACCTAATCCTTTCTCAATTTAATTCGTGTTAAATATATTAAAATAATACTTATAATAGTTTCACTTTGCACTTAGCTGCACTTTTTTAGCTTCAATAATATTTCAATATGAATTTTTAAAGTCAGTGTGTATGCAAAACCAAGCAAATGTTGAACTCTTTTAATTAACAGATCTTATATTATCACAGTAATTAATAATATCTAGATAATTATCTAATCATTTTTGTAGATATTATAAATGTTTGATAAGATAAATATCGTTAACTGTCGCGGTTGGTCTTATTCTCCTTTTGAGAATATAAATATGTATAATAGAGAATCTCTTCTAATTTAATTCCTTGAGCTTGTTTTGCGTCGTAATACAATTCGTCAATTCTCGTTCGTTATTCTCATTTTCACTAGGTATTCTTAGGAAACAGCAAACGTTGCAGTTGTAGCTATCGCGAGCTGGTATTTAGTGTGGCGGCCGACATTGAGGAATGTTGGTAGTGTTAGTACAACTATGAAACAATGAAGTCAGCAACTATTTGTATCGTGCGCAATACAATGGCAGACATGACGGAGAAGAGGCGGAACGAAAGTTCTTCCGAACTTGGCAAATTAAAAGAGCAATTTAACAATCTAGCGGGCTACAAAACGAAACGAACACTAAGAACTGTGAGTTATATCAAAACTTGTTAAAATAATACTTCAAAATGCTGGAACTTTTTGCTATATAACTTTTGCGTATAACTTTTTCATTTGTCAAATTTCACGCATGTGTAAATAAAAACTTCCGAATATTCGTTATATGCTATGCTATTGCTTTATTTGCGATAGCTGTTTAGAAATTGTATTATATATAATGTTATATACATTATATAATATAATAACTTGTATTTCTCATTTAATTATAAATTTAATTAAATGAAAAATACATGTATCAGTTAAATAGCAACTAGGTTTTCCAGATTCTTTAGAAAAAAAATGCATGAGATTAAGTAAGATATTGGAAGTCTCATTTTTCAACATCTTAGAATAAAAGAGAAAATATAGTATCGATCATTACATGTTGTAAACGTCCACGGAGAATTGGTCAAATTCAGGAAAAGACATCATCATGCAGACTACTATTTTTTTTCCTTGTTAGAAAAATTTTTTATAGGCTACGACACTATAAATTATATAATATTATTTATCAGAGATCATTTTACAAAAGAGACGTGTCGGTATTTAGTATCTAAGAACAACGCGTCTCTCGAAAAATCCGATTAACGCAAGCGCTCCCTCCTCTTCGAGAGCGAGAGATAATTCGATCGGCCCGAGATGAACTCGCAGAAATCTCCGGAACGTGGAAGTGGCCGGTTGTACTTCACTCGGAAGTCGGTACAGCCACCATTATTTATTCGTCGTTTAATAAGCAATCTAAATTCCGTCCATCCTTACACCCCGCGAACCGCAGTGGATCTATTCCGGCTGTGCACCATCTCCCTTCCACAGGCGATCCCCTGCACTCTCATCCCCTTCGTCGGTCGCCCACGGAGGTCAAATCTCTCGAAATCGATCTCCTTTATTCGTTCTCTCGCCCGCGACATCTGATTCGTTTGCTTTAATTCGACGACGAGATTCGATAATTCGCTGAGTTATATCAAGAGAATTCGCGGCGTAGCGGCGTCCAAATTATAGATAAGGTTCAGTGACCAGACGGATTCGGGGAAATACAATTCCGCGCCAGTTCTATATCGGTCGCCCACTCTGATGTATGTAGAACGAGTCAGACTATTGAGAAATTGATATACGCCGCCATGATCACTTGATCGTAATTGACAGCGAGGAATGTATCTATTATTTAAATCCGTCGAATATTAAACATTAAGCGTACATGTATATGTATATATAATATATATAAAGTCTTCTTAGATTAAATAATTAAAGTTATGCGGTTACGTAAAAATTCTACTTTGCGTGTTAATTTGACTGCTTTATTTTTAAAGGTAATATTAAAACCATCTCGAGTTATATATATATATCTTTATATATTACATCATTTGTTGGCATTAAGATAAGCTTCGTTTTCTTAAGGATTAGACTGTTTGGACCACGGATTTATGCTCTATATCTAAGTAATAAAAGAGAAATACGAGATTTCTCCGGCTAAGTAGAAGCATAACCAACTTACATGAATTCTATTTGTAAATCCTACATTAGGAATCATCAAATTAAATATATATTTATTATTTGTTAATTTTTTAAAAAATAGTAAAATGAAACCAATATAGCAAAATTATTTTTGAAACGTAACTTTTGGTGGAAAAATTGTAACAATATCTAATTCGGTTAAAGTTCGAAATATTTTCCACGGTTTAAATATTAATGTAATAACCAGCTATATAGAATTTGTAAACTTTGACTGTCTGCAGAAGTCAAACGATTTATTTGCGGACGTTGACAATGTTACTTTTTTATCAACATTACATAAATTATAAAGTAGCGAAGTTACTTTAATAAACAGAATAGTATATTTTCTCATAAGAAATCACAGTGTATCAATATTTTGAAGTAAAATGTCAAAAGCACAGAATCTCGAGTCTGATTGGGTGCATGTTGTCGATCAGTGACACGAGCACCGTGCAAGTATTTGCAAGTACGGCCGCGCCTTGAAAAATTCCACGAAAGAAACGCACGAAGCGCGGATAACGAGTTATGGTGGCGCGCACCCTCGGTTATAAACATCGTTAGTATGCACCGTTCCATTATTACCATTCGTTCTAATACACGAAGGCCGCGTGCCCGGCCAGACGTCTCTCTGGGGTATCATTCCCGATTATTACCCCGAAAGGGTTGCCTGCCACCCCGAAACAGCACCTGAGGGTACACTACCTTCATCCCTACTCGAAGTAGCTCGAGCACGCCACTTCGCGCGCGTAACACTCTTCTCTTCGATCCTTTTATGGTTACTTGCCAACTTCTAATCTTCAGCAGCAGAGTGGAAATTGTTGCTCATAATACGTAGACGCTTGTTGAGGAATATTGGGGTGCGTTTAAACACGGTAGAACGGTACAACGCTAACACTTACTACCACTGTGTCTTTGATGAATGATGACCTCCTGCCCGAGTGCGCGGATTTTTCTGCATGAATTTTTCGCCTCAATCTCGTTAAGATGATGTAAACTATGAATAATGTATTGAAATTTTTGTAATTTGCTATTTGACGTTAAGGAAATATTTGATAATAAAGTATATACCTTAAATACAAAGAGTTTATTGCTGCTAAACTCGCTTGCATTTTTCAAACGAAAAGAATTTTTCATAATCTATTGCACTCAGACAATTTATAAATTTATAAATATCCTCAGGAATGTAGTTTTTTTTTTTACGAAAATGCAAGATATGAAATTCGATCGGTAGTCAATGCGAGAGTCTACACAAAATTTTAATTTACAGCCAATCCGCGGACGAGATCGCGGCGTATTTCAATTTTCTCGGCAGCGCGTTTCCACGTCGCGCCGCGAACACCTTCATCTGGTCTCCCTTCTTCTAATACATTTTATAGCAGCCTCGAACGGCTTCGCTTCTCGGTACATTTCATCTATGCATGAATATCAGAGGATCGCCAGAAAGAGGAAAACAGAGAGAGTAGAGAAAGAGAGAGAGAGAGAGAGAGAGAGAGAGAGAGAGAGAGCGCACGTACGCAGGGATTAGGTGCTTTCCACCCTTCGATGCGCCGTTGTCCCGAGTTCCTCCTCTTCATCTGGCAATCCAAAGCGCCTTGATTCAAAAGCACAATTAAGCCTGCACATTAAACATTTATAGGCCTGGATCTCATAATATGTCGGCGAGAGCTCACTGTCAAGTTGCTAATTTGTGCGAATGTCCAACGGTCGCGCGGACATGCACGTGTGAAGCCTCAGCGCGTGTAATAAAAAAAAAGGGAAAGAGAAAGAAAGCCAAAAATTACACTGCACCAATAGAGCTTTTTCCCGACGTTGTTACAATAAGGTATCCACTTTTTTCGCCTCGTCACCAGAGATCCTTTCTTTCTCTCTTTTTTCTTTTTTTTTTTTAATCATTGTCTATGTCAAAGTATTGTACGACAGAATCGAGTGCAAGGTTTATATTTTCACAAGTATACGAACAAAAATAGGAGCAATCTCTGAATAGATACAAAATTCACATTTACCGCGACATATATGACAGATGTTTGTGAAAAATCTAGACAGAGAAATGATTAATTATATAAAGTGGGTAAATGACTAGTAATGTCATGTAGACAAAAAGACGAAACGAGAGGAAAATGTTTGACAAGAGTGCGTTAGAT